>NC_056476.1:7561803-7733445 GCF_008729295.1 Plectropomus leopardus | reverse complement strand
TCCTCGCGTCCAGCAGCTGAAAACACAAGTAGTACAATTAGTACTGCTCTGTGGCGTAAACACAACACAGATATTACGACCGGTACTCACCTTAATCCCATCCAGCACACTGCATTCAGCTTTTTTCTTCCAATCTTACCCGTGCGTCGGTGCAGAGCGCCTGTCGTGTCCCTCGGTTTTGGAGACACAGTTTCCTGTTAAACACAGAAAACAACATGAAGTCAGTGAGGTGAGCAGATACATCCGGACATGAGCAGCAGGCGTAGTCAGTGTGGGACATTACACTCAGTAACAGTCGCTGTCCTGTCTGTCCTCCTGCTGCTGCATCAGCTGTTTGAGACGACCATCAGCTGCAGCGTCGCGAGGCCGCTCGTTCAAAAAAATGCTTTCAGCGCCTCTTCAGCTGTCCACCGTCATTTTGACAGCCAGGTCTTGCTTTTTGCTGTCCTGCTACTCTGTTATTTTGGGTATGTTTTCATGTAAACAAACACACCTACTTCGTCTCGTATTCCCTCCGTGTGTTCAAATTTCCGGGAAGGACACATGACGTCAAAAGTTTCGTCCAATCGGGACAAGGGAGGCGGGACAACCCCTTCAGGAACCTCGCTGATTGGCTCAGAGGGCTGAACAACGTGGGTTTCCCTGGCGAATCAATGCGCAGAAATTGATGATGTAATCACGTTCACTGCGGAGCCTCAGGCTGTCTAAACAGTGGAAAACGTAGATTCTCCTCTTTACATGACTTTTTAAGGCATTTTAACAGGATAAGCGTTTCAAAGTCAGACTTAAGATGGAATTCTTTATAAATACAACAACACATCACTTGTGTCTTATCCAGCTGCTCTCCATTGCTTCTGTTTGCTCAAGTAACTGGACATGGTGAAAAATATATATTCATAATAATTGAAGTAAAATGATACACCTCAATCCAAAAAGACTTGACTGCAGGGCAGTGCCACGGCATATGATACAAAGTTCCCACTTGTCCACTTTCATGCCAACAGAGATCTGAAACATTTGGATCCATTTTTTTTTTAATTCTAGAGGGAGTGATACCAGCTCTGTGAAGGATTTTTAATTGTATAAGTCTACCTTTGACTGATTTTTATGTTGTTTTAATGTCTCTCCAAATATTCTCCCATTCAGCTGAAGTGAATTTGACCCCCAAATCGTGTTCCCATTGTGACTGTTGGGATATGAGGAAGACTGGGGCAACATCTTGTATAAACCTGAGTCAACTCTTCTGTCTAATGATAAGAATCTGAGTTTTTTTTTTTTTTTTTATCTATCTCATAGTTATAGTCAAAATATTCTTTGGGAAATTTGGAAAAAAAAAAGATTTTAATTGGGAATACTGCAAAAAACGTATGTTTAAATTATCTTCTAAGTTCCTCATGATCGTAAAATCTCCCTGTTCTCCACAATTAGTGAAATTTCTTTAATAGTGTGTTGATAACATATAATATTGGACAATGGATTCCCTGAAGCCTTAAAAGCAGCGTTATTCCATATTGGGCAGGATTGTAGAGCATTCTTGTAATACTCATTCTTTTAGGGATTTATCTACTTATGTTGCACAAGAACTTAATAGAAATGTCTGGGTTTTTTTTAAGAGGAACAGTACTATACCAGAGTGAGGATAATGAAACAACTTAGTTCTAATTTTTATAAAATATTCTTCCAGCCAATCCCAACTCCCTTTATTTCTTTTTATAAATATAAATAATGTTTGTACTATTTCTGACCATATGCTATACTATTACCTTTCTGTGACATTTTTGACAACATACTATACAATGATGTTTTTATGACATATTTTGACGACATGCTATATTATGATGTTTTGATAACATTTTTTAAGGACATACAATACTATTATGTTTTCATGACATTTTTGACAAACCACTATACTATGACGTTTCTGTGACATTTTTTGTGGTATTTTTGACATAATATACTATGATGTTACAATGACATATAAAAGACATAAAAATTTAATTTACAAAGTCACAACAAATCATCGTATGGTATGTCATAAAATTGCTAGAAAAAGTCAGTATAGTATGCCACAAAAAAAGTTGTGAAATGTCATAGTAAAGTATATTATTAAAATGTCATAAAAATAGTCATAGTATATTATACTATATTATACTATTGACCTAACCTGCATGTCTTTCGAACATGGGAGGAAGTCAGAGAACCTGGACAAAACCCACGCTGACACGGGAAGAACATGGAAACTCTGACGGGCTCCTTCTCCCAAGGTACGACCCCGCCGGTTTGAACATGGGACCCTGTTGCATAAAAAAGTATGTAAGTATGTAAGTATTTCTTAAAAAGTCAAAGCATGATATGTGATAGGCATCACATAACTGTCTTAAAATTCCCTAAAAAGTCAGAGTATAGTAGTAATCAAATTTCTTCATGTTTAATTCATAGTACAGAATACAATAAAAACTAATTTACAAAAGAGTCATAGTGTAATATGTCAAAAAAGTAATTAAAAAGACAGTAAATTACTTCTAAAACTAAAACACAGAAAATTAGTATAATATTGATTCATCATTTAACATTTTTCATCTTTAATCTCTAATGCTGGGAGGGAGTGTGTGCGCTCTTGTAGATTTGTGTGTGTGTGTGTGTGTGTGTGTGTGTGTGTGTGTGTGTAATTGAGATGAATCAGCGAGCACCTGATTTATCTGCCTGACTGCTGTGTGACGATGATCACCCCTAATGGTTGTCATTATAACAAATGACCTGATTACTGCAACTCTGTTTGGAAAACATATTGGAGACCCAACAAACCAGCATTAAATGGGACGCCGCTGTGTTTGACACTGTGACATGTTTATAAAAGGATTCGCGCAGAGCTTTAACAGAGCAAGCGGCTGAAGCAACAATTATGATTTTTTTTTCTTTTGACTTTTCATCAGTAAATCTGGGCTTTGCTCTTCCTAAATGATTTATTCAGAGAGACGAGTCATTAAGCACAAACCTGCAAACGTGCATATTTATTGACAGTTAGATGGATCATCTATGATGTTTAAAGTGAGCACTAAACATTTACTAATTTTTAGACCCTAAAGTCTCAGCTGTATAATAAAAGTATTGATATATAAATGATTTTAGATGAGAACATGCAGACTATTTAGAAAGCATATCACCTGTTGCAATAATTATCAAAACTACATTTTTTCATTGTAAAGATTCACCTGTAGATATATATAATAAAATATCCAAATGAGTAGTTTAAGATACTGCGAGCAAGAAGTAATAAATTCAACTAAAAGATTTGATTAAAATAAAGTTATGGAGCAAATTTGACATTAAAAAGAAAAGGTTTTCATTTCAACTTTAGAACTTAGCAAACTATTGACTGCAGACTTTGATCAAAACTGAAGCGATTCAGAGTTATGAGTATGTATTCATAGAGTATTACTTACAGTAGATGGCAGTCGGTGTGCCCCAGTTTGGAGAAGTAAGTAGGAGTACCGCCATGGCTGCTAAGCGATGTACCACCGTGGGCGGGGGCAGCAACAAAATGTATCATAGGCACCTAAAAAAGGACAAAAAAAACCAATATTAGTTCAAGTGTACACTTTATTTAGAATATTTCCACTGCTTTACCTTGCCATCAGACAGTCCTTTCCATTACTACATTTATTTAACCATGGTACTTCTGTATTCCTACACATCTCCCCTGCAAAAGTTCCTCAAACTCCGATTCGTAAAGATGTTCTTTTTGCAGCATGTAACCATTTATTGTTATATTCTTGTATTTGTTGTTTCCTCCATGAACTGCTCAAAGTGTTACCCATACACTACAAAAATAATGGACATTGGTGCTGTGACGTCATCCATGTTTTGAGGCCTTGGGTTGGGCATTTCAGCTGTTGTCATCTTGCTGAGCCAGAAGTGACCATATTTGGATGAGAGGTTGGCGCTGTGGAGGAGTGAGGGGTAGATCTGACAGCAGTCAGTCTGTCGCTCAAACCAGCCCGCCTTTAATTATGCGTTATTTTGATCCTTACTTAAAAGTAAACGGGTAAGTTATATGAAAATGTCCGTGCAGTTGTCATGGATAGGGAAATTAGCCATTGAAACCAAAATCGTTTTTTGTAAACATATTTATTTCTGCTGTACAGTTGGGCATTTTAACATGTGAGTCTATGGTGATTTACTCCGTTCTGGCGTCAGCCTCAAGTGGCCATTTGAGGAACTACAGTTTTTGGCACTTCTGTGTTAGCTTCTTTTTTTAGCACCAGAGGTTGCCGCTTGGTCTGAAACAAACAGGTGATCTGCCGCGTAACATACTGGTGGCACAGTTGCACTTCTGCATAAGATTACAAGAGATCTATGGATGAGAAAATGTAGTGCCAAAGAAAAGGGGCCATCTGACGCTGAGGGGACCACGTAGACACAGTTATTTGTCACAAGCCAAAAACAATCAACACTGCATTTCATGAACTTGTGTGTTTTATGTAAAATCTCATCCAAAAACTAAAAATGAATCAAAATTGGGAACATTTTAAACTCAAGGTGCAACTGTAAATGGTAAACGTAAATGGACATGTTCTTGTATGGAGCCTTTCTAGTCTTACAACTGCTCAAATCACTTTTACACTGAAAGTCACATTGAGCCATTCATACATTGGTGGCTGAGGCTGCTAAACAAGGTGCTACTAGCTATTCAGTTTTTGTACATATTCACACACCGATGGAACAGCCATTGGGAGCAATTTGGGGTTCAGTCTCTCGCCCAAAGATACTTCAATATTCTGACTGAAGGAGACGGGCATTGAACTGCTGATCAGCTGAATATTGGACAATCCACTCTACCTTCTGAGCCACAGCCACCAAAATTGTAAAATCCTATTTAAAATGTGGCAAGTTTAAAGGGCCTTCTACTTCAGGCTGCAGGATGTACAATAAATACATTAATAAATTAATACAATTTTAAAAAAATCATATTACGATTACTTTGACAGATATTGCTTTTGCAAAGGGAGTCTCAATTTTAGCAAAAAATGCACTTTTTGCCTATTATTTTTACTGGGAAAAAATTTAAAAATGTCTGATTTTTCCTGGGGTTTGAATCAAACATGTGCCCTAATGTTTGGAATATGATTTGTTTGCATATTGTGACACATTTTACCTTTATCAAAAAGTGTCAGCTTCTGTGATTTGGAAATTGCACATGGCCAAATTTCCTTTTCAAAAAAATATTTTGATGAATTGTGCTGCCCTACTTCTAGGGACCAGGATTGCAAAATATTTGAGGCTATTAATGCTTTATTCGATTGTGAAATTGGCTCATGGTAGCCTTTATACTTGTCCCAACAAAAGTAAACATTATATATAAACACTACAATCATAATTACGGCCGTCAAATAAATCCAGTGGAGTAAAGAGTACAATATTTCATTCTTAAGTGTGAAAGTAGACATATGAAGAAACATAAAAAAAGAAAAATTCAATTATAGTACAAGCAACACTTCAATAAAAGCACTTGCTACCACGGCCGTCTGTTGTTGAGAAGTTTTAAAAAAGAGAGAATAAAGAAGCAACTTCCTCAATAACATGGGTTTTCAACATTTTATTAAACTCTCATGAACTAATTAATTGCAAATAAAAGTTGCTTCAAAATTCAATTCTTTTGTGCTTCTTCTCATGGAGCAAGAGACAATAAATATATTACATTTATAAATTAATCCTGCAACAAGTGTGACAAACAGAAACAGAGAAACAACTTTCTCACGTCTCTGGAAATTACTGTAACTCCCTCTCCTTTTCTCTGCAGTTACTCTTTGTTTGTCACGTCAAGATTTAGTTCAGAGTTGATTGATGGAGTGACCTGAATACAATAGAAGACGTCGCATTGTGGGTTTTTTTCGGAAGATGTTTCATTCTAAACGCGGAAATGGGGAATTTTTTTTTCTTTCAGGTGTACCTCACTCTGTCCGTCTCTTGCTCATAGACTGGAACCTTCTGGGCAACAAGAGGCCACACTGTGCTGGGAAGGGGAGCACTTGAGCTGCAGCGATGTGGATGGATGTTGAAGGGGAAAGGGGGAGGGGTTGCTCATTGTTCCCTGGAAGCTTTTGTCTCAGACACAGCCCCCTTATGAGGGTTAATGAGGACAAATTGGTCTGAGTGTAACAAACGGATTACGGAGTTGGACAAAAGGTTGTATTTTGTGGTCTGCGTTCGTTGGGATCCACCCATCATCTGCCCATTGAGCCAAGCACACTGACTAGCATGAAGTGGCCCACTAAATATCTCATTATCTTTATCCTGTCTTTTTTTTATTGCATGAATGTGTGCAGCTTCCGAATTTGAATTTAACTAAAATGTAAAGTTTGGCTCACAATAATGCCATTTGTAATCACTGCAATTGCTCAGGTTATTTGCTGCAGCTCATGTCAAGAAAATAAAGTCAATATGTCAACACTGGTGTCAGTGGTTAGTGCTCTAAGGTTGGGTGGGCATAGTGTACCCTTTCAAATTAACAAAGAGCCACTTCCTCATTGACTCTGTGTAATTCCTGCCTGTCAATCAGTCTTCCCTCTGCCTGATTTCTTCTAACGTCCTTGGGAACCGTGCTAAAAGGACACAGAGGTGTTCCTTGTCTTCTATGGGTCCGGTTGTATTTTTTGGTGGGGTCGATGGAGAGGATTCATATCCATTCATATCTCACAAACTCTTAATGGGCTCCAAGCCCTCCAAAAAGAAAGCTCTTTCCTGTGACTAGTCAGCTCCAGTCTTTATTCATCTGTGGCTCCGTGTCAAAAAAGACTGTTGCTCGTTTGTGCCCCGAACAATGAGGAACAAGGCTAAATCTCTAGCCGGGAACAAAAGACAGAAAACAGGCTTTTCACTCTGCAGAACATTAGATTCTGACACATTTTGCCATGGCAGTTTTTTTCCCTCATCCTGAGTGCTGTGGCTCTGGTCTTTTAAAGAGACCACCTGTTGGCAACAAGCCTGTTCTTCATTACAGACAGGCCTATTATCACAGGATGAGGAGCACCACAGGCTAACTTTTTAAAGTTAACCCTGCTGCAGTTTCCAAAGCTGGCCGATTGGAAAACATAGATTACAGCTGGAAAAATCTATTTTTGCTTGTAATTTTGTGTCTTGTTTTTCAATAAGGGCTTTTGTCGGCATGAGAGGGAGGTACTTCATTCATGCCCTTGTCAGTTACAAATGTCACAAACAAAGGGGCTTGAATTTTGGCAGCTTGAATGTTCTATAACTACAATTTAAGAGCCAAATTCATATGCACTGTTTGGAGAAAAACCCAAATGTACTTACTGTAAAGTTGTTCGTGTTTTTCACTCAATTATTTCTAGCATCCGGAGGGCTTTTGTTCTTCTTTTGAAAGCAGATTTGAGCAATTTTCAACCCCCAAACATTAGCATAACTACAGCATGGTAATGATTTTCACAACTCTGTGTAAAATAAAAGTACTGTAGGTGGCAATATGAAGCAATCAAGTGCATACTCTGGCTTTGAATTGGACATGATAAACACAGGCTGACAGAAACAAGAGTGTTTGTTTTATTTTTTTGGTTCGATTGAGGGGAGATTTTAAAGGTAATGTTTAATAATTTATGGTTTTCATAGCACTGAAAACTTGTGGGTACACTGGTGAAATTTAAAAAGTAAGTTAACCTTTGCTGGGGATTTTATGAACACAAAACCTGCACGTTGTGCACTGAAGAGCGTTTAGGAACAAGTGGACAGCTTGGGGACATATTTTAACTCCCCTTAAGTCCACATTAAAAGAGCAAATGCCTCTGTCATGCCATCACTGTTGGAGTACGCCCGATGCACTTGTTTCATGTTCACAAACACCCAGAGGAGGGGGGTGCATGCACCTGTGACCCTCCCCCACAAAGCAGATAGCACAAGAGAGGATCCCCCTGCAGCCCACAGGCTTCAACAAGAGGCAGTCAGCTGCTCTCTGTGGCCCTGCTGCACGGTCCCCAGGCTCTCTGGAGTTAAATGTGCCTGTGATATTGCCAGGAGGGAGCAGCGGGAGTTGAATTCAGGCAATTACAATCAAGTCAGGGCATAGTTAGTGCGTGGGCCCTGGCAGCACCTGAGCTGGATGCTGATGAGACACTTAGCCCCAAACCCTCATGCATTGGCCCAGGCGCTGCGTAGAGCAAGCCCTCCCCACCCCCACCCCTTCTTCCCACAGCAGCAGACCCCCCACTGGACACTTCCACTTCCCTTCACCTCATTTAGGCCTCTAGAGCTCTCTCTCTCTCCCTCTCTCATTCTCACTCTCCGGCCCTCACATTGCAATACTTCTGCTTTATATAGGTGGCGTGGAGTACTGCACTCAATCACTCTTCATTCATTCACACTGTACAATAATAGACAACTACTCCGATATTGTCCTTCAAGCACCTGTGCATAGCAGAGCCTCAAACATCGTGCCAAGTTCTTGAGAAATATGTGAAGAGTAATTTCTATTAAAGAAAAAGCTACAGGTGAGTGCAGCTTTTGATCATTTCTGTTACACACGAAGAAGAGAGTCTTCCTGCCCGTCCCCATCTTTATCACACATCAGACCATCAAGCTCAAGCCCCATCACGCCTCCATCTCTGCATGGATATTCATTTGCAGGTGGCTGACTATAAGACTCCGCGTCCTGACTCGTGTGTTATGGCGGCAGGAAGAGAGGATAGAAAGGGAGGTGCTGTTCTTGAATATCTATGACCCGAGAATATGGAGTCAGGCATCACAACAACACTCTTAGCCCCTTTTCCCAATAAGATGCTCTCAGCTCTTTCTGAGGGAAAGCCTCCCAGCTCCCGCCCTCTCTCAGCCACCACACTTTGCTGAAGTGTCATTAGGATTGTAAAGGGCAGGTTGCCATAGAACTGGGATTGCTGTCGATGTATGGACTCATAGATAAAACCACCATATTTTGAATGTAAAGATCTGAGTGTGGCGCCCAACGCGAGGGGGCCATACTGGGGACTGTTTTCTTCATCTGCAGTCTGTGAGCATGCATCTTTCATGTATCGCTTTAGTGCTCTGTTTTGTGAGATTGCTAGCTTTGCTCTCCAATCCACTTTCATTGTCTATCTGTGGCCGTGCTTGTTAGTTAGAGCTGGGCATGGTATTTGGCGGAGCCAAGGGGAAAAGGTGGAACACCTCTCTCACTATTTTTGCCATAATGGTTGTCTTTTGATTTTTCCTGGGCTTTGGAGACTACCAGGGATTGTCTCTTTGAAATTATTCCATTTTGGCAGAGAAAAAGAAAATGGATTGCGCTGATCCTGTTTTGTTCCTGGGGGGACGGCTGCAGTATTATCCTGGGCTGACACCGGTGGCGAAGAGGCAATCACAGTAGCCCTCGCTCTGACAAAAACACTCCATCTGCAAGGAGAGGAGGAAATCACACCACAATGATGTCTGACTCTTCTGCCTCACTCTGGCAGCTGGGCCCTGGGACCCATGAACTGCTACACAACCGCCACCACAATGGCTGTTATACAAGCGCACAAACACTGCACTACAAATCAGCAGCTGTAACACACAAAGGCAATGCACCTGCCATCACACAACAACAAGAACAGGACGGATTTGTTGGAAAAGTTTCTTTAGCTGCTCAAGGTCTGTTGCAACAATCTCTGTCTTATCTGCTGCATGCTTATTAGTATTAGGATTATTATTATCACAGCACATTTTTCAAGCTCTAAACCCGCTTAGCTGTTTGCCTATAAATACCATCTACGTATCAAAAGCGTGCGTACCAGATAAAAGATAAGCAGGCGTGTAGCTCTCCCTGTTAGTATTCAGTCGTGTCACCTCTCTCCCTGCGTGTCCCATACCTGGGGATCAAACGCACCTCTTTGTGAGAGAGTCCTGACCCCCTGCTATTAGCAAACAGAAGAGAGCCCAGCTGACACCACTCTTGAGATGTGCCATGCAGACGGAGGCCTGTGATTACAGCACAATCCTGAGGAGACAACCCTCCAGCTCGCTCCAGCCCCCAACCCCCTGCATCTCCCCCCACACACACACACACACACAAACCCGCCCTCCACGCACCGCCACCACCAACTCTCCTCCACGACAAATTCACCTATCTTTGAAATAGATGTTAATCTCTCGCCCAACTGGCTACCTCTGAGACCTCGTTGACACACATATAGCCATGCTCAAGCCATGAATAATCAATAGGGCTCTATTTTCGTGGACATATTTCCCAGAACAGGTCATTTCTCGTGACTATTACTGCGGCAGATTAGAATGTGAGATTGGACTTTCAGATTGGTGGTTGTGCATGCATATTTCTTCCTGTGTGTGTGTGTGTGTGTGTGTGTGTGTGTGTGGGAGCTCTCTCTAGGATACAGTGCAACACAGAGGGATGCAAGTCTGGTTTCATAGCGCCACATGAAAACCAATGAAGGTAAAGCAAGAGCGGGGATTAATTTGTTGTGAGAGAGGCTGAGGCTCAAGTGGGTCTTCCAATAGCAAATTAGCAAACCCTTATTTCAAAAACCCTCATACATACTAGAGAATAGTAATGCACAAACACACACAACATGCATGTTGCCTATGCTCCAGCCAGGTTGCAGACTAAAAACCTTTTCAAATTTTCTTTTTCTTTCTTGCTCTCTGTCCCTCGTTGACACACATGCACTTAGGCGCGCGCGCACACACACACACACACACACACACACACACAGACACACACACAAGAAGAAAACTTCAATTTTATCTGCAGGGGCAGAAATCAATCTCACATCTCTTTAGTTAATCCGCAATGGCTCTCTACAGATCCTGACACTAATAAGGTATTGAGCAGGTGAGGCCAGGGGCTGAGGAGGAGAACAGAGGGAGAGGAGAGGCCTGCAGTCTGGGGCCCGACTGGCGGCTGGCACTGTTCCAGTGCAATTATGGGGCTTGTGTATGGGAGAGAAGGGTGCAGGAAAGAAGCAGCAGAGATAGAAGGGAGAGAGAGAGAGGCATAGAGAAAGAGCGAGAAAGAGGGGGTGGGGGGAAAAATTGATCCCATCTGTGGTATGATGGTTAATTAAAGCAGCTCTTGAGCAGCCCAAGGATGAGAGGCTTGGCTGGGCTCCTGGAGGCACAGCTCTGATTACTCACACAGAATGGATGGTTTCTTAGCAATGAAAGGAGGAGGCCAAGAGCTGCCTGGTGGGGTGCACAGACGACGTCAAGGAGGAGAGACATGTGCATGCTGCACACTTACACATGAGCACGCACGCACACGTGCAAATGGACTTATATACAGACGCGCACTTGCATGCATGCATATACATATGTAAACACTCTGTCGCACACGTATACATGACGAGTGCTGCAAACATCGTTAAATTAAATCAAAATAATTGCATCAGGAACCTAATCAGATATAATGTGAGTCCACTAAACGTGAATTTCTACAACAAGATGAGTGCAAGAGGTTAATGACAAAACAACCAAAGTTCATCTAATTGTGAGAAAAAAACTGAAAATACCGTGTGCACAGCAGTGCTGCTCTCCTTGGTGCCAGCTGGTGCAGGGAAACCACAGTAAACCAGCAATTCAAGTGCATACCAGGATATACTGTAGGACTGACACCATTTTATCAGCAGATTACGTTTAAAACAAAAACGAGTAGGGCTGCACAGGTAATCGAAACAGTATCAAAATCAAAAAATGGTCAGGTGCAATATCCAAATCTGAGAAATTGCTATTTTTCATAAAATGTGTCACAACATATCATTATAAATAAAGCTTTTTTGGTGCTACAGAGTTGACTTGGCCTAAAAGTCATATTCCAGATGTAAGGGAACATGCTTTTTTGGAGCCATGAGTTTGGCATTTTGGCCATCGCCATATTGGTTTTTCACAACCAGAAGTGACCAAATTTGGATGAGAGGTTGGAGCTGAGGAGGAAAGAGGGGTGGATCTGACTGGAATCTGAAGACAATATCAGCAGACAGTCTGTTAGCTATAAATTAAATTTACTATAGAGACCAAAACTGTTTTTGCACCAGGCTGTAAACATGTTTATTTCAGCTGTGAAGTTGGGCACTTTATCGTGGGGGTCTGTGGGATTGTGTTTGCCTGTAAGTTTTATGAGGACAGCTTTGGACCTACTTGGATCGACATGAGGTCAAAATGTTTGAAAGGTTGAAACCACATATTCATACATAAGGCACACCTAGGGGTGGGCAATACCGTATATCAAATATACTTGATGTATTGCAGCGTTGTTCCATGTGTGATATATAAAATGACTATATCGAGAACAATGAGTATAAATTGTCACTTCATTCATTTAATTGTATTTCATTTAATAATTTTGTATTTTAGCAGTTTACATAACATTAGAAGGCATTTCAAAACAGTGTGATATATACGATGTTTTGTGATATAGCCTAAAAATATTGCGATATTACTTTAAAGCCATATTGCCAGGCCTATAGGCAAACCAAAAGGTTGACAAGATCAATGGTGGCAGGTGTGGTTAACCATCTAAGCCATTCTGGGTGGTAAAATGATTGGCAATCAACAAATCAATACATTACTCAGAAAATACACAGAAAAAACTATGTAGGGAAAAAAACGCAAAGGTCATACTGCAAAATATCAGACATAAATCTTAATTAGTAAAACATTATATCAAACTTCAAATTAATCCTAAAAAGTAGAGGAACATGCATTTTACAAGTTTCTTTCTCAAATTTGCTATGATAAATAAAAATTAAATGATGAAATTAGGGATGCACAATAACATCGGCATGTCATCAGTATTGCCCGATATTGGCTTTAAAATTAAATATCAGAATCGGCCAACATACTGATTTCTGGCGATATGACAAACCGTTATCTTTATGTTATATTATTTTTTTATTTACAAAGTGAAAATGCAAGTATTCTTATTTTGCACAATGAATGGACATTACATTAATAGAAAAGCATTGTATTTCATGTCTCAGTCTGCTTGTGGTCCATCACAATAAGAGTAGGCATAATATGATGTTAATTTCACTACAGAGGAGACTTAATATTCACTCAAATTAGGTGGAAATATAAAGTAGATATAATAATATCTGTATCGGTTATCATCCAAATGAGTTGTTATATATCCGCATGTCGGATAACGGCAAAAAATCCAATATTGTGTATCCCAAAATGAAATGACAAAAAGCAAATCTGTGGGTAGTTTATTCCTTTTTGCTTTAAATGTAATCTGCCAATAATAGAGTGTCAATCCTTTACCCTGATGTGCACTGGAACTTTAATTGTAGTTTATGATGTATAAAAAAATTGCTAAAGTCATGTCACAGCTTTAAGACTGAGAATCTATAGTTCTACATGGAGTTTCACAGTAAGAAAACCTTGATCTTTAGGAAGAATAAAAAGTTAATTTTGCATGCTATTATTATTCTTTCCTGATACACTTGCCTCCGTCATACACCTGAACAAAAAGACACTGATTTTACCTCAAATTTCCCCAGTCATCAAAGTTTAATCTTATCTTACCCTCACATTTAGATAGCCCCAAAGCCCATTACACCCTCCTCATTGACATTCATGGTCTCTCACATTGCAAGGCCACGGGGTGACAGCACCAGCACTTTGGTATGACCCCACCCCCCTATGGTGAGATCTGGTATTGCATAACAAGGCCAGGCAAAGTAAAAAAGGTGTTTTTTTTTCATTTCAGCACAGCAAAAAGGCAGTTACATTAACATCTATCATAAATTGCTTTATTTGATCACAAGGTATTGAACGGTGATGTAGAAATGGCACGCATAAAGCTCGTCTTGAGATCGCCGGCTGTAACAACAGTCACTGAGTCTATGTAAAACAAGGGTTCTTGAGAGATGATATGGAGATGGCACAGAGAGACAGCCCATCCTCCTATTTTTATAAAGTTGAAGATATAATCATACTCTCAGAGTTAGAGAGGGGTTATAATAAACCTCCGAATGTGAGGTGTATGAATTATGTATATGTCGATGATTTGATGGCTGCAAAATAGAAAAGAGGGTGCCAGCCGCTGATTGAGGTGCGTCGTTCGCCTGCCATGTCTCTGGGTACAGACATCTGAGGTCAGGGCCCTGTGCTAATTGGTGTCGGGCCGAGCGCTCGTGAGCTAAATGAGAAAATTACACGTTCTGGGAGGAATCAGCTGCAGTTGTCGCGGTGCCTTTTACAGTGCGGCTGCAGTCATGTCTGTGTGGCGGAGACAGACGTCTGGCTCTCTGTTTGTTGGGGGGAGGATGGTGGAGAGTTGGAAGGTAAACTTTAGTGTTTTAAGGTGTGGGAGCTCCGGTTCACAGCCCCACCCTTTAGATATACATACTCTGCCTCAGCATATGTGACTTAAATGAGGAAAGCTTTGATATTGCATATACTGTGTAAAATAAATAAGATAAAGCATCTGGAAAAGAAAAGTTTTTCCTATAAATTTTATTTATATTTTTGCAGGGCACATTGCCTTTTCAAACAACTAAAGGCTGGTGTACCCATATCAAAAAAACAAACAAAAAATAAAATAAAACTTCTCCCTACCTAACGTGATATCAATACATGCAAGTAACTGCTGTTTTAATGTGCAGTTTTTTTAACTTGTAAAACATACAGACATTTTTATTTAGACAGGCTTTTTATTAGAATGCATCATCTATTTAATTTATTAACTTTTATATTTTATATTGTATATTGTACTGTTTTTAATTCTACTATGTGCTGTTTATTACCACTCTTTTATTTTGTACTTATATTGTTTTATTGTCTGTTTTTTTAATGTGAAGCACTTGTGATTTTTATCTGTGAGAGGTGCTATATAAATAAACGTTACTACTTTAACTTACTTTTAAGAATCCCCACTCTAACAAAGCAGAGGTAAGCAAAATTTGTTATAAGCAGAAATGTGAAAAATAGGTATCTCAAAAACCTAAAGCTGCTTTACTCAATATTTTTATACAAATTTTTGATCGAATAACTGTGCAATGTGGAAGATGACGCTTCTAGTGACGATCTCAAAAAAATATCACCTGACTGTGAAGTTCCCCTCAGCTCTGGAGCATTTTAGTATCTCTAAATAGTTTTGGTTGTGCAGCCCACAATTTTCCGTTTTGGTTCACTCTTATATATCTTACCAGCATCATTTCAAAGTTAAAGAATGGCATTTGGTTATTCCGCCTCATCGTCCTTTGTAAAATGTACGATTGCCGAATTTGGAGGGGACAGAGTGATATCGCCTTTAAGCTAGCAGTGAAGAGAGTAATAGTCCCCAGTGGACATCTGTGTAAAACGAACAGACAGCAGACAGGACCATGGGCAGGATGGCTGTGTTGTCTGACAAAGTGTTATGTGTATAATCCACTGTGGAAAGATTTAAAAAAAAAAAAAAAAAAAAAAACAGCCAGCAGCAATCAGCAGCTAATTCGAAGAAGAACATCAACTCAAAATGTCCGCAAATTAAGTCTGGAAGCTCCTATCCCTCCCAGCAGAGGACGTGTCATATAACACAGATGGTAAATGATTGTTTTTGCAATTTTATGCCATTGTTTTTGTTTGTAAAGCGTACACACATATGTTAGATGTCACACTAGAGGCTGACACTGTAGGATACATAATGTCCGTCACACCTCTTTCGCTTACAGAACGCCAGCATGCTATCTAAAATCATGCACTGAGGTGTTGTCTGGGTCTGTGCAAAAAGCGTTAAAAAGGGGGGAAAAAACTAAGAAAAAGCTATAAATGTTTTGTGTTTATAGCTCATTTCCTTTATCCCAAAGTGGTCAAATAACGCAACTGTTCTAAGTAAAATGGGTTATTTTTGTTTTTCTGTTTGTGGGTCTGGAATTTGGGTGATTCATCAGGTTCAGGGTAATGGCAATGCTGAGGTGCTTACACTGCAGAGACAAGACTACCCAAAGTACAATAATTAAAAAAAAAAAAGATAACCTTTTCATGTTGCAATTAATCAGCATACCTGTCTCTTTAAGCCGACAGCGATACCCACTTGCAGCCCAGGACTTTTTCCTGTTTTTGTTCACATCATAAAGCCAAATTCAGTAAATACAATCAAAACAATCCTTTCAAGTCGTTTCCAAATCAACTTATTGAATTCCCTGATGAGTGAGACTGTTTGAGAATATTTCATTCTACTCAAATTATCTTATATTCAACAAATGTTTTTATTCTTCATGTGTCTTCGTGTGCAGGTGGAGCTGTGCATGTATACGTCATTCAAGTTCCGAGCAAATTATTCACTCCTAAACACAGCATTCCTCCACTCCTCTGGCACACCCAACAAACAGACAAACAACAATGTAGACTAAATGACTAAAGCATTGAATTGCCTTCCTTTTGTTCTTTTCATTATTTCTCTTTTCTGCTGGCTCTCTGTCTTTCCAATGCAGAATCCTTTGGTGGTGAGTCGCCGTAATCTTAAGTAAACGTCATTAACTGTTTGCTCATATCGCCCTCAGAAAGTATGCCGCAGCCTCCTTTGTCTCACTATCAGTTGTTTAAAGAGGTTTGTGCTGTAATGGCGTGGTCAGCCAGAGCGCGGGGCTTTGAAGTGCCGTCTCACCTGGAGAATTAACCTCTGTGGTCACTGACAGCTGACCCTGAAGTCGCTATTTTAGGACATCACGTGGCAAAAATGCATTATTTCACAATTTTTTGCAGAGAGAAAGCCAGTATCACTTTCTAATAAAGCTCACTTTATAAAGGTGTGATCAGCTGTAACAAATGGCTTTATTAATGGTTAATAAGTTATTAATTTATGCTTCACAGACAGGACACATAATAGGGCAGCTTTTGTTGGTGTCAGGTTGTGAAAAATATCTTTGATTGATGTATATCATCCAGTATCCTTTTAGCAGTCATTTCATTAAAAAAGAAAACTATAAAAGCTTTGGTTCTTTCAAAGGAATCACCCTTTATTATTGACAAAATAACATTTATAACTGCAGACCTGATGACTCACTGTAATCTTTGAAACCTGTGACATTAGTAATATTTACAGTGCAGATAATGTGGCAGAAAAAATGACACGTTTGTATCCTCCTGGCTTTTTAGAAAATTATTAGACCAATATAAAAGGCTTGCATGTTTATCACTTGGTAAGAAGGCATCGGTTATAAATGTTTCTAATTATTAATAAAAGGTTCTACATTTTTGAGTATGGATTTATAAATGTTCATAAAAGACGTAAAAACATGCATAACTGCCAGCCTGATTAGAGATTATTAGAAATGCATATTACCAGTTATCTGTTGACCAGTTATTTACTAATAATCATGAGAAAATTCTTTATAGATATTGTAGTGTAACATCTCCCTATGAATTACATAATAACAAAACAACAGACTAATCGGCTTATTAAAAAGGGTTAAAAAATTTTTGAACCTATAAAACATCAACTACACAGTTTAAACATAAGCAAGCTATAATAAATGGGTTATCGCGCTACAATAATTTAAGAAAGTGATAAACGCTTATGAAAGAAGTATTTCACTTTGACAGATGACCTTTTCATTAAACTTGGTTGTCTGTGCAGTAGAAAGACACAAATACCTTTTAAAAATAGTGCTGCATGACCAGAGAAAACAGAGTAAAAGGACTGAGGTATTTTCTTTTGCTCAAGGGTTAGAAAACCTCCAACTGCAATAATACACTGCGCTGCTTTGAACTAATAATTGCTCCTGCTGGTGAGTGACATAATGTGAGCCTGGCTGTTTTTCTACAGGAAACAGTATCTCAAATTACAGCTAAGTATTACTGTAAAATATGTTTCTTTAAACATTTTAGGCATGAAATAGGCATTGCATTAACAGATCAAATGGTAAAACTAAGCAGTGCTGATAAAATATGAACCTAAATTCTTGGGGGTTTTTTTGGCCTCCGTTTTGACAATACAGTAAACTGTAGGGTGCCCACTTCCTGTTCACAAATTCAGCCAAACAGTGCACTAAATTACGTTTTTGAAAATGGCAAAACAGTGAACAAATCTAGGTTAATACCTGATCAGCACTGCCTAGTTTTACCGTTTGATCAGGGTTTGGTCTGAATTTGAGAGAGAAAGAGAGGATCTTCTCCATCTTCTTTTATAGTCTTTGTGTCCTTGGTGGTGGATTACGAAATCAGTGAAAAATTTCAAGCAGTAAGATCTAGACGCTGGTTAGATGGACGGAAGTTTACCACAGTTTACTATCCATATTGTTATGACACAAGGCTGGAAAATCTGCAAAGTATCCTTTTAATGACTTACTAACATAAGGCCATAACTGAAATTAACTGACTCTAAATGAAACTAAGGAATATATTGGGGTCATGCTTAAAAGAAATTTGCCCTGATTGGGCCCAGAGGAGTACCAAATCACTGCACAGAAGGAAGCGAGGATCTACTGCTAGTTCATGTCACAGCTCAGTCGAGGAGAATGCCAATAATGTTTACACTGTCATGAGCACGAGCCTCTCGTCCATGAGTAGATGCACACTTCCTTCTGTGCAGTAATACGGTTGGAAGGTGCAGTGGAGTGCAGTAGAAAGAAAATAGTTCCTAGGGGCGTCCCATGTACAGACGCCATGTGCTCGCTGCAGCAGCTGCGAATTCGATTCCAGCCTTTGTTGCATGTCATCCCCTATCTCTCCCCCTTTCACGCTCAAGCTGTACTATCAAATAAAGGCAAAAAGCCCCAAAAATAATCTTAAAAAAAGAAAAGAAAGAGTTTCTATATGAAACTGCTCACAACAAAGTCTGTGGATTATCTTGAGTAACCCGGTCATGATTTCTGGAAAGAGGCATTGCTGTTAAGTTTTTGAGTATTTTTTGGCGCTTTGATCGCCAAAACTGGAGTGAAGTAGTACTGGAGTGAAGTCTAGTTCCATTATATTGAGAGGACGCAGGCATCTCCACCACTGCAACTCACACCAAAACAATCTAGACTGATAAACTTCACAACAGGTAAGAAGGAAAATATGTATTTTTATGTATTAATATGTATTTGGCAGTTAGTAAAAAATCTAATAATTTTTCTCCACTCTGTACACGAGCAACCAAAGAGTTATCCCTGGCTCATAACTAATCTCTAAACCACTAATAACATATTTATTAATCCACAAAAATCCACTAGTTACAACTTATAAAGCATGCACTATTGGAAAGACTGCCAAAGAGTACCAAGATGCTTTCTGGGACCGGCCCCCATTATTACAGAGATTTTGGCAGCAGCAGGACCTGGGTGAGTAATGGCAGAGGTGCATTAGGAGAGAGAGGGAGAGATATGCGTGATAGCCTGAGTTGTGAGTCAACATCAGAGGCCTTGGGCTGACCCCACAGGGGATTACACACTCTGATTTAAGAGCATCTCTCCAGCTCCTCTCTGCAGCACTCGGTGCATACAACACCCACCTGATGCAACATCCAGGATTGCAGACACAAGCTCACGTGCACACGCACATACTTGTATGCGGGATCATTCTCGTTATACCCTTATTCTTAGCCCTGCTCCATCCTCTGTTATAAGGTCGAGGCAGAGTAGAATCATATCAGGGTTTGTATCCGGAGAAAGAGGGAGAGAGAGACCCGAGCCCCTGCAGTGGTAAGTAAATACAGCCTAATGGCCTCTGATTAATTCTACATTGCTCTCATCGGGCCAGTAAAAAGAGATGTAATGACCCGCATGTCTCTCTCCCTCTCTCTCCTTCTCCCTCATTCCTCTCTCACTCTCCCCCCATCTCTCAGTCTTTCTCAATTTCTCCCTCATTTGCTCAGCTTTTGATTATGAATTAAAAGGGATTGCAAATGGTATGCTGTTGGTTGGCCCCCTGATTGCCATATTTGATTAAGAAATGTCAGTGTGCATGTTTCCCATGTCTGTCTTTTTTTAGCCTCTCTGTTCGCTGTAACATTCACACATGCACGAGGAACACAATGGCTCTGCCGCTCTCAGACAGGCTGCCACGAACGGCAAACTTGCGCTAATCAAACGCATTCTTCCCGTCGTTCCCTTTCTCTTTTTCTCTGCCTCTTTTCTCATTTTTTGCCTTTTCAAGACTCGCTGGCTTTTTGTATCAGCTGTGAGACACACCAACAAGGGGGAAATCAGAAAATTAAAGAGCATTGAGAAAGACAGGTAGAGCAGAGAATAAAGACGGGAATAAGTGATGGAGATCTGTGTTGTTTTTTTGAGGACTGAAATCAGAGCAGTCTGGGGCCACTTTCCTGTTTCTGTTGGTTAATTGTAATCCTCAAAATGGAAACTTAAGCAGCTGTTAGGGAGTATGACTTTAATTTGTCTTTTCCTGCTGTTAGACTTTGTACATATACTGTGTATATATATATATACTTATTTTATTGCTTTTAACAGCAGTAGCTTTAAGAAGAAAAGTGCCCTCGCTGCCTTACAGGAAGTATTTCACCAATATAAAGAGCATCCTCAGATAAAGCTAGACTGTCTGTGCAGGAGAAAGACGTACATACCTTGAAAATTGTGCTACATGACCAGAGAGAGAAAAAGGATGCTTTTGCTCAACAGGTAGAAAACCTACAACTACCAGAATGCACTGCGCTGTCAGACCAGTAAAGGTACCGCTGGCAGGTGACATAACATGCACTGGTCTGTGTGAAACAATGGCAGCGGGTGATCTCATATTACCGTTAAGAGAAAGTTAAAACACTTTTTTTTAAATCATATGAGTAGGGCTGGACAAAAAACATCAGCTGTCTAAGTATTTGTTAATTGGGTAGGTATTTGGTTTTCAATTTGGGAGTTTTGATTTTTTTTTTTTTTTTGTAGAGGAGGAATGCCATTTCAGTGTTTGTGATCCTGCTGCTGCGCCTGTCACACACAAGTGACAGGAGTGATCATTTTACCAGTTATTAACAGGTTTATTGACTGAGTTGAGCGATTTCTGTGTCAGTTTGAGCAGCAACAGAACGCAAACATGTGACTTCTTTTGACTTTACAAACTGGGCTTTCTCTCATTTCACACTGAAGCTCACGGGGACTCTCTCTCACCTGACTGTAAAGCTGTGATGCGCTCTGTCTGCCCCTCACTCACCTGATGGTGAAGCTCTGGGGTGTGTTGGCTGACTGCTTACATCAAGCTGCTCTCAGTTTGGTCCTTTCTTTATCATTTCAGGGATCAGGCGACATCCAATCAGCAGCCTGGGAATGAAAAATACAGATCAATCAGTCAAAATTTGGAACATAGTCACTTGTTTAAAAGTCAGAGGTGCTTGGTAATTTGGTTAATTAATTATTACTTTTATAACTACTATATATAACTATTTAATATAACTTCAACTTGACTTTACAAAAAAAGTTGCTGGGAATTTGCTTGTTTGATTTTGAACATTTCAATTTTGATTAAATGTTTAATGCCAAAGGCATTTAAACAAAGCTTTTTCTTGGAGTTTGTTATATTCCAAGTTCTGTATTTGTTGACGGTCTCATTAGCTACTAATAATCACTATCGGTATCGGCCCTGAAAAAAACAATTTCCGTTGACCCCAACAAAATTGACAAAACTGCCAATAAGATGATAAACAAGCTATGATGTAATTAATATTCTAAAGGTGGATTTTTTGGCTAGTTGTGTGTCGGCTCTACTGGGGCTACACTGTTGTGAGCGTTTGGACTTGTGAGGTGGTGTATTTGTGCTGTACTGCAGTAACACCACCAAAACACAAATCAGCAGTGGGGTGTCTGTGAAGTGCTTTAAAGTTCAATATACACCTAAAACATACATTAAACACGGCTAAACAGTGACAATATTAAACACAAGTACACAAATCCGCCTCATTACAACTTACAAGGTTCACCCACAAAACAACGGTCTCAAACTAAATACATTTTCCCCAAATAAACAACATGCTAAGGTTATTAGCATAAGGCTATGACATTTCCCATTGAATGATAGATTAGCATACAGGCTAGCAGACTTTCTTCAGGCTACTGTGTCTGCTCAACAAAAAAGTGTAAATGCAGCATAATAAGTCTTTAAAATTATAACTTTGAATTCCAAGTAAAGTCATGAGTCATTGGTTTAAAATTATAAGAGTTGAAAGATTTTTTCAACCCCAGTCTGAAATCATCAAAGCTGACTCAAGTCCAAGACATGCGAGCACTGCACCTGCAGCTGTGGTTGTTGCCCTGAAATGACCCAAAGATGTTGAGCTTTGACCTGGTGTGTGTCTTGTGTTTAATGTCTAATCACTGCTCTCTCTCCTCTCTCCACGATCAGGTGTCTTCAGTCCTGTACATTTCTCTCCTGCGACCTCTGCTACTCTCTCCCTGCTCCTTTCAAAGCCATTACTTTGTGCTCAGCAGCACATATCTTAAAAAGTATCCAATCTCAACCTCAAACAGCCTTCGCCGTTGTTGTCTGCACATCAGCCACAACATCTGTCAGTATTAGGGGTGGGGGGGGTAAGTCTAGATTTAAAAAAAATATATTAATAATTAATATTGCAAATACAAAATAAAGTTTTGGTAGCACACTAGAATTATAAATTATATAACAAATCACAATATATTGCAGCATATTTTATCACAATACTCCAAATGTTAAGGTTTTCTTAAAAAATATGGCCAAAAAACATGGAGGGGAGGTGGGGTGATTGCCAAAATTTATGACTTTAAAAAAAAAAATTACAACAAAATTAATAATAAAGAAAAAAAACATATGTTTTAACCATATCTTCCAAAACTGAAGAAAGAAATACATCAAAAGATTTTTAAGTTTTCTTTAAAAATCACATTTTTTTGAAAAAAGAAAGGAAAAAATCATCAGAAATTTTTCAAAACAGAAGAAAATATTGCCCCTTTTTAATACAACAAACCCATAGGCTCGTGGGTTTGGCTTTTCACAGTCGATTTATTTCACAGAACACTTTTCAGTGATTTTTCCAATCTTTAGTCTTCTATCTTTTGGGGGTTAATCTATAGTAGTTCCATGACTTTTCCAGGCCTGGAAAATATCTTTGTGCGATTCCATGACTTTTCCAGATTTTCCATGAATGTTGGAACCCTGAATATTGCATAATATCGTACTGTGGGGCCTCTGATAATTCCCACCCGTAACCAGTATGTGTGGTTCCTTGCATGCATACATGCATTTACATCTGAGTCTGTGAGCTCATCATGTGCATGTGTACGGCTGCTACAGCTACATGCACGGACATGCGAACGCTTTTTGTGCATGTGTGTGCGCCTGTGTGTGATAATGGGCCATGTCCATCAGCACACAGAGCACGAGCCCTCTGTATCAGGCAGAAGACACACTTAATGCCTGTCACAGGGTCAGATCAAGTGTGTACAAAGGAGAATTGAATCCTTTGAAAAACAGAATCCAGCCAAGGACAGTTTTCCCATTTTCCAAGGAGTAAGAAAGAGAGAGGTGTATAGAAAGAGGGGAGAGGGGGAAAATGGGAGAGAGAAAAATGGTGTAGGTGCCTGCAGGAGAGAAATGTGTTGATCCTTTGAGATGAAAAGCCCTACTTTCACAGGCTGCAAAATGGAACGGTGGGCTTCAGGGCCAAGGCTGTAAGGAGAGCAGTTTCTTTCCCCTCCAGGTCCTTTTGTTATCCTCTCATCAGTCCATCTCAGAGGAGGTGGAGGTACGAGGCGAGGGCGTGGGAGGAGGTGCCTATGACAACTCTCTGCCCCACCAGCAAGAAATGGGGGGAGGGGGGTACACATGCTACCTTACGCTGGAGATGAACATAGGAGCGAAGGAAGAGGTGAGATTGAAGTTTGAAGCCAGAGGAGAGTGTTAATGAGGGGACGGCACAAGTAGAAAAGGTTCCACTGTGCTCTTTTTTAGAAGGTGGCCCCTCTCGCATTATATTCTTGACTCCCCTCCAGGAGGGCCTAATGACGCTCTCCAAGGATGGCGGTCTTACTGAGGAGGAGGAGGGGGTTGTTGGTGGTGGTGGTGGTGGTGGTGGTGGGGGGGGGGGCTGACATACCAGGAAGAAGCACCCCGAACGCCACAGAGGAGGTAGCCAAGAAAAAGGGAGAGAGAATGGTGTCCCCACTAGACAGACGACTGAGAAGGAGCTCTTTTTCTCAAGACTCTTCATGTGCCCATCTTCCTCTCACTTCAATCTCTCTCTTCTTCCCCGGCTCACCTCTCCAGCCTCCACCCATCCTCCCCTTTTCTTACAACGCTGTCCTCTGGAGCAGGTTGGTAATTGTCACACACAGCAGCGCTATTTTCCATTAACCTAAGTATGTACAAGGAGCTAATGCCTAACTGAGCTAAATGCAGGGATCTTACACATTCTCACAAATACATTTCTGTGGCTTTTCCATGAATTTTGGGCAAATGTTCAAGACCGTATATACTCTCAAACGACCAACGATACACTTTTTATAATAGCTTTTTAAAATATATATTATTTCTAAAAAATCATTGGTTTAAAACAGGATTAGAAATGAACATTTAAATATAACATAGAGACTGTTCATCAGTTATGAGAGGGGAGGAGCTGGTGCAAAAAGATGGATGCATGTCAAGTAACTTTTTAACAGTGCTGAGGAACTCTTGTTTTTTTTATCTTGGCTTAGAAGGAACTGCATACAACTTTAAATAGCTGTATTTGTATTTATTTTATTGCAGATTATTAAAGAAAACACTAAGACATGTTTTCTTTTTTTCTTAAAAAGGTGTTTTTTCGGAGGGCTTCTTTAAAAAAACTTTGTGGTGAGTAAAGGAAAAAACTGCTGATTTTATTTTATTTGAAAATTTTTGGTGATTTATAAAGAGGACAAGCCTTATGTACGTTATATTTTATGTTCTTTGAAAATATCTGGCCTCTTTCTCTCTAATTTCGGGGGATTTTTAAAGAAAAAAAAGACAAATTTTAAAGAAAAAATCTCCTCTTATAAATAAAAAAAATTAAAAATAAATCAAAAATTACAATTATTTGTCACAGCAACAAACTGTAAAGACAGAACTTTCCAACAGCCCTTGGACACATCATGTGTTTTTACACAGGTTTGGGAAACAAAATTCCATGACTTTTCCAAAACTTTCAGGGTATATTTAGTTTTCCAAATTTTTTTCTGGGTCAAATACCACTTTTCCATTAATTTTTTTTTTTTTTTTTTTGACCATACGAAGTCTGTCCATCAGTCAGTAATGGGGACCCCTTGGTAGCACCGCAGAGTGCGGGGGTGTAAAATTTTCAGAAATTTCCCTACCATCCAGGGTTTTTTTTTCCTCTTTTTTTTTGGAGACAAAACAAATTCATAATTCATCTACCCCCAACCCCTTCTATTCCCCAAGAATGTCAGAGTATCCATAAACAAAATCAGAGGGTACAGTAAGGTCTCTAATCAAGGCAATCAGAGCTGTTTTCAGAGGTGTACAGCACAGCAGCAGCGCTGGTCTCATCTTTGTCTGTGCTTTAATTACTTGCTTTTGCATTTTGATGGAGGGGGGTGACGGGGGTGATTGTGCCTTATCACCTATCTCCAAGGATAAAAGACTACCCAATTACTTTGTTTGGATGCTAATGATTGCATTTCATTAGTAGCCGCTCTTAGCCCTCCTCACCCAGTAAATGAATGAATATGCCGTAATTTCAATTATTGGAATTATGAAAATTGCTTTTAAAAAGACGGCACGGGTATCATCAGCTTTCCACTGTGACATAATGCCATTTTAATTTCTATAATAGTTTTAATTGTCAGTGGCCCCGCTGTGCATTAATCATTTAATTGTATTGTCTTTTTCCGCTGCAAACACCTACACCCCCTGAACACCCACACGCTTTCCCGCCCCAGCTTTGAAAATACAAATCACAATCAGCACTATCATCTTGAGAGTGATGAGAGACGATGAAAACAAAAACCAGTTAGAGGCGTTATTCAAAGTTCTGAGATTATGGTCGATAGTTTTTCTTTGTTAAAGTTGTATATTTTGCAGAGGGAATATATAACAATTGTCTGACATTTTGGACAGATTTTTGGTCAAAAAAATGATATCATTAAAGCAGGCGAAAAATGAAATGTTTGAGTTTTTTGCTGCCGTCTTGCTTCAGACTTCTAATTGGGTTTTTTTTATGACATCTATTGCATTCTGCAGTTTAAAAAAGGAGAAATATTTTGTATCTTATTGCATTTAATGGCATTCTAAAGGCTATACATTGCCAACATAGTACAAGTCAAAAACCCTGATACCAGGTTTTCTATGACTACATAAAAGGGTCAAAGGTCAAGGACATCTAACAGACCTCCGTTGAGGAGAACAGTGCCTTTGTGGCCATCATCACCTTCCTTAATTCCAGAATTGCTTGTAACTATACACCAATCTGAATCTATATATTGAATTAATGATCAACTATCCAATATCATGGAGGCAAAGTTAAAAAATCGATACTCATCTTTAAGACAAGCCTGAATAATTAAATTCCCATGGCACGTCTGTGTCACCATTTTCATTCAACCACAACTCCATCTAAACATTCAAACAGCGCTAGTGGCCAGGGGACAAGCAGACAACGGTAAACTACCAAGAAAAAGACGATGAGCTTATTTACTGATATGTCTCATATCAAGTGCAGGGTATACTGTGGTATGAAAATTGACAATAACTATGTCCTGTACTTTTGCTCATCTACAGTATTGGGGGAACAAATGCACCTGGACATAGAAACTCACCTTTATTTTTGTTATTTTTATAGGGGAGACTTTTTAAAGATACTTTTATCAAAAAGTTTCGTTTTCTTTTTTTTAGTTAAAAAAAACCATTTAACTAAAAAAAACCTTCTGTTGTCATTTCTTAAGCGGTTATTATAACTGATAGTAATAATATTTGTAATCTTACCGTGAAAATCTCAAACTGTTGCAACCCTAATTGAATCAAATCACAATCATAGCTTGGCAGACTTTGGGATTTCAGAAAATATTTATCTTTGTCGAAAGAATCGATGTAAGTTTATCATTATAAGACTTGTGATTTACACCCCTAATAAATACTACTCTTGTCACATTTTGAATCATGCTTAAAAATACTTAACATAAACTAAAGGGATGTCAAAAAGAACTGAAACTCATTAAAATTAAAATGTAAAATAGAGAGATCACTACAAAAATGAATAAAACTAACTATAAACCAAAGCCATTATCAAAATAGTCATGTGTTCAGTTCCCATACTTATCCTCTGTCCATGTTTGCGTATAAATGCTTAAAATTCCACTTTCACACGCTTTGTGAAAACCACATATGCTTTAAGGCCAAAAGAAAAATGGGAAAAAAAGACAGACAATTATCATGTTTACGCACAAAAGGCCAGAAGGGGAGCACCGCACAGAAACAAAGCTGTAAAATCAAATACTCAACACGTCAATTTATTCACTGTGTTATACGTGAGCTGTGAGCTGTGCGGCAGCAGCAGCACCACGAGAGGAAAAAGTCTGACTGACAGCCTTGAGAAGCCCTCCACTGTCTCCTCCATCGCTCCTCGAGAGGGAGGAGGTCAAGTGTGCCCCCTCAAACAAACACACTCGGATGCCCATGCAGAACACCTTGCCAAGCCTTTTAGCCACAGCTATTTTTCTTAAACTCGTGTCAGAGCAGCGGAGGCATCGCTCAGGCTTGAACTTTCTCTATCGGATCAGGTGAATACATTTAAGGCCTCAACCTTCAAATGTTTTCTTTGTGGTGTGTTTTGAAGGGAGGAAAAGCATTCTGCAAGGATACCACCAACATTTTTATGCCACAAAATTTGTTGGAATCCAGTTACATAGAAAAAAGGGGCACTTCAGACCTTCTGACATCATCTGAGAGCACAACAGAAGCTTTTCTCACAGAAATACAAAGCACAGAGGACGATGATGTACTAAAACCACCATGTACTGGTAACAAGGATTGGCCCTTGAAAACGGGAGACTTGCATTATCAGTCTGACACCCTGAGTCAACTAAGGTTGCTTCGAGTTGAGCTGTCTTTTTTTTGTCTGTGTAGTTTACTTGTGGTGAAGTTTTGGTCCCCAGATTTTGCTAGGGAGTGAGTGCTTTGATTTTCATGCTATTCTTTGATACAAGTAGTGGTGCACATGCAGGCAGCGACACAGAGGAGGCGAGAGGAGAGACCTTCTGCTTAGAAGTGATGAAGGTATAGCTCACAGCAACTTAATATGACACGGTCTCTGGCTTTTCTTTGATATCTAGAGTTGGCAAAAAAAATTTATTACACATTTATGACCCACTGTTAGCAGTTTTAGCTTGTTTACTATATGATATGAATGCCGCAGTCACATTGAAAATCCTGCAGAGCCCATTCAGTCTTTAAAACTTTATTTGAAGCCCTACTTGTAACACATCAGCTATTGGTCTAATGTCAACAAGCATCTTAGGCCAATGGTCAATATTCCTAAGACCAAAAGACCTCCTCTTCCATGCAGTGATAATTTCAACTAATCTAATATCCAAATATCTCCACACGCATGCAGGAACGTAAGACCACATGGGATGTTTTTCTGAGCAACCTATATTCATGTCTTTTTTTGGGCAGCAACCTCTATTGGTCGTAGTAATTATAACGGGAGCAAAGGCTGAAGTCAGGTGACGAGGAATATAGAGCGAAAATGTCCATGTATTGTGGGAGGGAGGGGAAAAGGATGGCTCAAACAAGCACAGAACTTTCATTTAGAGGAATGATGCTTTGTCCCATGTGAAACCAAAAGTCAACGCAGATTATCAGACTATTTACCAACAAAACGCAGTATGACAATGAATTTCACGAGTGATCTATGTAGGCTAACATTATCACAATAACAAACATAGTTTTTAATTTAAACCATGTTGTTTTTAACCTAAGCACATAGTTTTGGTGCAACTGCAACCAGGAATGGATTATTGAATGGGCCAACCAGGCAGAGGTCCAGGGGCAAAAAGTATCAGAGCTGCCGCTGGCCTTCACTTATATAGACCAGAAAGAGACAAAGAGACTCAAAGTGATAACAAAGAGACACAAAAAGACCACAATTTGATGCAAAGGAACTGCAAAAATACACAAAATAACTACAAAAACACAAAAAAACAACCACCAAGTGATCAAAAAAAACCAAAACGACAAAAAAAAACCCACAAAACAACTCCAAAGACTAAACCAATTAGGAGGAGACTCAAACTGACCACAAAAGATGCAAAACGACCACAAAGAGATGCAAAGCAACAAAAAATGTTGAAAAAATCCATCAAAAAGTCTGTGTGTCTTGCTCCTATGTAGAAGGTAGTGGGGCTTTTTGCATTTCTGTGCACAGGGGTACATTGCCTTAACATTTTATTTAAAATTTAATTTTTAAAATTTACAATTTATTTAATCTACATGTTTAAAACTGTGACCAATAACAGTTATTTGAGCTATTTCATCAACCAAAAGATGTGCTAAATTAGGAAACCCTCTCATATGGTCATATGCAGAAGTATGAACATGCAACTTATGTGGTCACATGGGTTGGAGGACTCCACTGAATGCAGAAAAGCTAATATGTTAACTGCTGCTCAAAATTATCGGTCAATAATACTGCGGCTACAAATGTAAACAAGAACCCTAACGCGATACCCGAATCTTGTACCATGGCCTCCAGATTCTGCATAGGTAAGTAGATATTTGTTTATAGAGGTCAGTGCCAGAATGGACAGAAATGCATACGTATACACTTATGGCAGAACAGTTGTATTGGATTGTATTAGACTGCACAGACAGACCTAAGAAATCGAATTCAGTGTGTGTCGATAGTTAAATGAAATGAGAAAGAAAAACTGGCTATTATTGTCCCTTGTCTGTTTTGATAGGCTTTATTTTATTTATTTTATTTTTTTTTTAACTTTGTGCCGTGGCCAGGTCTCCCTCAAAACAGATATAAATGTCAAGGGACTGTTAAACTTCTGAAAAAAACAACAATTTGAATTAAACAGCTCCATACATCTATAAGGAATCAGTATGAAATTATTAAGTGATGATTTATCAAGTGCTCACATGACTCATGCATTTTAAAACATATGTTTTGTAGCCGTTTCTGTTACGTTTTAAATCAGGTCGGTGCAGTAGCTCATGATAAAGCTATACAAAAACAAATTATTTCAAAAACCAACTGCACCTGATTTCAGATCCGCACCAAACTCCTCGCACATATTCTTCAGTCAGCCTTACTGCATTTATGAGATATTGTGCCAACTGACAAAAAGATGAGGTAGTGAATAATTTGCACACCCTGTGAAAGCAGAACCTGCTCACCTTTAATTTAAAATCATGTTTTTATCACATTACAATTATGAAAAGCTTAATTTAAAATCTCTTCTTAGCTCAAAAAGATCTCCTCAAGTAAAGGAGTAAAACTGAAGTTCAACGAGGAAATTTGAACTTTAATTTACTTTAAGTTTATTTGGCCGGGTTGTTCTGTTTTTGAATCATGTTGATAATTAGCATAAAGGCTCGAAGTCCCTGATACACTGAGACTGTTTCTGTTATGGTGCTTTTATTACAGCTGCTAAAATTGGAAGCCATTAAAGTTGTGAAGGAATCATTTCTAACATTCAGCGCTGAAGGCTTTCTTTTTTTTGTATGTGACCAGGACCAGACGCTGTCACTCAAGAGTGACAAGAAGGACGGAGAGAAAGAAAGAAAAAGCAAGTGTGTGTGTGTGATGGAGACAGAATGAGGGGAAGAAATAAAAAAAAGAGTGTGAGCAGAAGACAGGAAAGTACACTTGATTGAGGAGAGGATTTACAAAAGACTTGACCTTGGTGCATTTGAATTATATGACTCTGTGGAATGGCTGCATACTACTCGTCTGAGGCTTTCTTTTCACTCAACAATAATTTTTCTTTTTTTTTAACGATGAAAAAAAACATTTTGGCAACTTGTTAACAGTGTCTTCAGGGCGGAGGGTCAAGAGGTCTCTTAACATACAGTGAACAAAGATGGAGATACTGTTTTTTTTTTATGACTGTCTAAAAGGAACAAGACCTCGCTGACAGGCTTTTTATATCACATCAATGGCAGCCTGATGAATGCCTGGCCGGTGACCAGCTCCTACACAATTGTGCCATCTTCTGGTATAAATGGGAAAAATCTATCAAGGACGGGGAGGACCTCAACAGGGATTATGTTAAAGGATAACTTTGTTTGAGGGCAGTTAAGCTGCGGAAAAAGAGAAAATCCGGATTTATTTGGCTGCATAGGTGCTTTTTTCCCCATTTTCTCTCAACTTCAAAACCACTTTGTCAAAATATCTTTCAAAATATCTCATGAAGTTCTAAGGGTTGTCTAAAAAGTTTGCAAGTCGATAATTTACTTGTAATATCCTCAAAAGTTTTCTAGGAAGAATCGTCTTGATTTATCAAAACATATCAATACTGAATATTTAATTTTCTGGTGTCAGCTCAGCTCTCTCTCTTACACTGTCACTGCAGTGACTTTGCTGTTCTCTGCTACTGACCAAGAAAATAAAAGTTAGCATTGTCATGGTAACTAAACTCATTTTATATAAAAACTTTCACACAAACATGCAGCCCAAAGCACTTCACAAAATGATAATAAAACAATAACATTTTAAAAATGAGGCAGTTAAAGTCTACAGAGCCTCGATATATTTCAAAACTTTAAACTGTTTACCCTCAATGTCAATTTTGCCCTGTGGTTTCCAAAAATGTTGACATTTTGTTAATGGGGCACAGTATCTACATAGTGGTACCTAAACTGTGTTTTAGTCAATGAACTAGAGCTGCAACAACTAGTCGATCAACAGAAAATTATTTAGTAACTCTTCTGAAAGTTCAATAATGATTTTAGTAACTTTTAAAGAAAAAAGCAGACAAACAGGTACTGGTTTCATGCTTACGGAATATGCAAAATTTATGCTTTTCTGTGTCATACGTGTTAATAAACTCGAGAAAACGAATAAATGAGAAAATAATACACAATTTAATCCATAATCAAGACAATATTTAGCTGCAGCCCCACAGTGCACAGCAGGTCAGTTAAACATACAAAATCTGAAAAATCCAATGGTAACACTTTAAATTAAGGTACACATATTCACTTTTAATTAGCTTATTATTAGATGCATATTGGCTTTTTATTAGTCTTCGTAAAATCTGTACTCTGCATGACCCTGCTCTACATCTACTAGGGCTATAACTAAGAATTTTAACCCAATAACCTCCTAATAAGTGATTATTAATAGTAAATAAAGAAGTTGTTGTACATTATCTTAATATGCTTTGCACAGTATGCGCTCTATTAGTTTGGAATACCAAAAATTATAGATGTTCTTCCTTAATAACACTTAATAAGTATGTTATTTTCTTATGTAACAAACACAAAAGTACAAATTATCGTTGTTCTGATACCAAATTCAAAAATGCCTCCTCTACTTCCTGAAATGCTGGATCAGTATCCATAAGAAGGCTACGTGAGTAAATGCCCTGCTCCATAACACGTAATTTATCTAGAAACTTTAGTCATTTCACACCTGCCACTCTAACACAGTTCCCTACACAGCAGGCTGTGCAGCCACTAGCAAACAGTGTTATACCATCAGCGAAGAAGAAATTATTTTTCAAGAATGCAAAATATCTGTTGCACAAGTGTTTCATATATTTGTTTATGCCACTTAAATGTCATTTATTTATACTAAATTGTTGCTGCAGTTAAAGTTTTTTTTAAAGAAATATAACTTATCCCAAAGATTTTATGCTTTTATGACTGAGTGTCAAACTAGATAATAAAAGAAGGTTTTAAGATGTTAATTATCTGTATTTGTCTTTGTTTTACAAAGGGTTTAATCTTAACCATGCCACACAACAATGTTAATAATCATTGCACATCCATGTTTGGTTAGTAGTATACAAGTGGTTTTTTTTTCTTTTAAGCCACAGTGGTACATGTTCAGGTACCATTACATCTCTACTACAAATAACTCCAAATTAAGTTTTTCTAACTCAGAATAAGTTCCACATATAACGTGAGGTCTTGCTCATAACTAATTCACTAGTAGTTGACATTTATTAACCCACACAGGTCCCCATACTGATGCATATTAAGATTGTAATTCAAGTACAAGTTCCAAACTTACTATAAATAAGCAGTAATTAGAAGGTTATGAGGGAAAACTCTTAATTAATGAGCTGGCAGTTGTAGACCAGGGCTGCAACTAACAATGTTTTTCATTGTCAATGAATCTGTCGATTATTTCTCCATTAATCAATTAATTGTTTGATCTAAAAATGTCTGAAAAATGTTGATCAGTGTTTCCCAAAGCCCAACATGACATCCTCAAATGTCTTGTTTTGACCACATCCCAAAGATATTCAGTTTACTGCACGGAAGAGTAAAAAAAAAAACAAAAAATTTTTACATTTAACCAGCTGTAATGAGAGAATTTTAACGAGTTTAACCGATGAATCTATTTAAAAATTAGTTGCTGATTAATTTAATAGTGGACAACTAATTGATTAATCAATTAATCGCTAAACTGTTGCAGCTCTACTGTAGTATGCACAGTAAGGCGTAAATAAGTACTCTGTAAAAACTAATAAAGAGCCAATATTTTACTTTTAATAGGCATGCTAATAAGCAACTAGGTACTTCTGAATATAAAGTGTTTCTGTGCAATATCTATACTTCCTCTATGCAATAATATGAATTAATTATATTTTGCTTTTCTACTGTTTATTTATTTTATTGCTTTGTGTTTTTCACTGATGCTTCTTGTGCTCTAATGATGCAAATTTTCCCACTTTGGGACTAAAAACTGACTATCTTTTCTTAAATTCCACAATCATTGTATTTAAAGAAATAGAATAAAATTTTCAAGGTCATCCCCACAGTTGGTGTGGATGGGTATGTTTCTATTTGTGGTTTGTGAAGCTGTCAGAGACGCTGATGTGTGTCTGTGTGTCTGTGTCCGTGTGTGTGTGTGTGTGTGTGTCCGTGTGTGTGTGTGTGTGTGTGTGTGTGTGTGTGTGTGTGTGGGGGCACTCCACTCGTGAAAGCATGGATGCGTATTTGGGGGTTGTGGGTGAGCCAGGGAACCGAAAGAGAAGATTGGGGAGTGATTCAATCGCTACACAAATGGATTTGGCTAATAGAAGGAGCCTCTGATCCTGACTGGTGCACAGCTGGAGCTCCCCTAATTGGAGAGGGTGAAGAGTGGAGAAGAGAGCAGAGAGAAAAGAGAAAGAGAGAATATGGCCCCGTAGAAAATGCACCTCTGCTGTAACACTATTGACTCGATGAGGATCATGCCAAACGTAATACCGGCTCCACGTGTCAGGGAACCAAAGTCATGTGGAGGCTCATCGTGGCTCAATATTCATATTCTCACCTTGAAAAGCAGCTCAATATTTTTTTGTAATGGTTCTCAGTGTTTTAAATATCTGATGAAGGGTGCCATGTGAGCACAAAGTGGCCCGCTTTAAAACCACTTCATGTCAGCGAGCACCATTAGAGAAATAACTAGGTGACAACAGGAGCCTTATAAACGTTTAGCAGCTCTGAGTACTCGCCCCACTTCGACAGTGAATTGCAGTCACTGTTAACAGAAATCAAGATACAGCATATTTGTGACGCACTGTTATTAATGACCTTCCTTGTTATTGGAATAGTTGGAGGTAGCAGGTTCAGGCATGAAATGAATTCACTTAAATTCCTGAATAGATTGCAAGAAGTGACAATTTCACATCGCTGTTGCCTTTGTGGAAGCGTGAACAGACGAGAGGGCGTTCAAAACAACCTAACAGACAGCAAGGCTGATCTTTTTTTTACTGCTACAACTACTACTGTGTAACAATGAAAGATTATAAGAGCCATTTATTATTTATATGCCTCCACTTCAGCTTTAAAAACAGGAGAAAACTAAACAGACATCACATCTCAGCAAAAAAAAAAAAAAAAAAAAAAAAAAAAGTGCAACGCAATAAACCTCCTATATCCCAAAGCAACCACAAAGATTCTGTTTTTGGTTAACTGTCTATGGTTTAAAAAGCTGTAGAAGTTTGTGCATGTTTGTTATTTACGTGTGACAGACTTAAGCTGATAAGGATAAACAAAGATGGACTTTAGAGCTTGATTAATCAAAGTCCATCAAAAGAAAATTATTCGCCAACTATTTTGATAATCCATCTAATCGTCATTTTTCAAGCAAAAATGTCAAACATATATTGGTTTCAACTTCTTAAATGTCAGAATTTGCGGCTTATTTCAATATTTTATGATTGTGCATGAAGAATCTGTGGGTTTTAGGCTGTTGGTAAGATGGACGAGCCAAACTGAAGACGTCACTTTGGGCTCTGGGAAATTGTCGTGAGCATTTCTCAGCCATTTTGTTTGGCGTTTTCTAGACAAAACAATTAATCGCAAAAATGATAATAAGATTAGTCTTTAATGAAAATAATCCTAAACCGCAGTCTTACTAGACCTGCATGCAGGTATACTGAGTTTCAATTTTTGGGGCTGGGCCGTTCATTAGGAAAGCTGTTAAAATAAATACCATTCGCTTATCCACACTCTCGGAGCAGAGAGTGCACTCTGGGCACAGGTGGTGCAGCAGACCATCAGCAGCATTGAAAGTGAAACTTAAATGTTCATTCTGCTATAAGTTTGAATTCACTAACAAACAGCTGCTCATCTCATCCATCCATCTGATCAGATCAGCTGTAACAGATCAAAATTATCCATCCTGCAAACTACTGCTGAGGAAAAATGGAGAGTTCTGCGAGCGCTGCATTTACAGACCAACAAAAAACTCTGAATTTAGAGAGGGGACACCAAATGACACACATTTAAAAGAAGAGAAAAAAGAAAAGTTTGCTGCTGTCGTCATACTGACCTATAATTAAGATTTGATATTGTGCATACATAGCTGGATGCTACTTCTCATACATATATATATATAACTCACTAAAAAGCAACTTAAGTGAATCTCTTTGATCATTTTTTTAAACTTCATATTTTAACTCTTTACTATTTTGTACTGCAATTGCTTTGGTATGGGGGAAAAAAATTGATGAAGAAAAGTATCACAATATTTTGCATGGTAATATTGCATTGATATATGGACGTCAAGTGTTGATTTTTTTATTATATAAATTATTAATATCAGGGTTCCCACACTTTGTGTTTTTATCATGCAGAAAAGTACCAGACAGTACTCACTGCATTCTCAGGACCTCTTAATGCTCTCGGTCCCAAATGCTCGGACAGAAATTGGGAAAAGGGCTTTTGGGTATTCTGCACCCTCAGCCTGGAATTTGTTGCCAAATTACTTGAAACTCAAGGAGCTGATGTCGCTAAATGTCTTTAAATCTAAAATTGAAGAGTTAGAAGCAGATTCTAGAGAACATCGTTGTCTTTAGCCTGCCTGGTTGTACATATGACCCTCGGAGATTTCTCTTTTGACTGACAGATAGTTCTCTTGTAATGCTTATTTTAGTGCTTGTGAATTGTATTTTGTCTCCCTTTGTGTCTCTGTCTCTATTCGAAAAGAGATTCTTAATCTCAATAGGACCATCCTGGGTAAATAAATGTTAAATAAAAGAAATAAATAAAAGAAATTTCCATGGACAAAATTTCCAAACTTTTCAATGACTTTCTATTTCAGAAAAGCATGCACTTCACTGTGTCTCAGCACTTGCTGGCTCAGTTATGGTAATTTTCTAAACACTCAAGGGAAACACTGCTACACTGTTGCACATCACTATGGTGATGCTAAAATGATATCATGCAGCCCTGAGTCGATGCAGATTTGAGCTACGTTATGACAACAGCTTACTACAAGACAAAAAGTTTAGTTTGTGTTACATTTTGCGGAAGGTTTTCCCCTGAATATGACTGTAACAATAGATTTCTTTACACAAAACAAAATCACAAAAGACTTTTCCAAAACTTTCAATATTTTTTTTTACTAACTTATGACTTTTCCTGGCCTGGAAAACAAGATTGTGAAATTCCAGGACTTTTCCAGGTTTTCCATGACCATGGAAATAAGTAAGATTGCAAATGCAAACAAACTTTTGGTAGCCTACAAGAATAATAAAAATCAATATTATGCAATATATTTTACAGCAATACTCAGCATATCACAAAATGTTATCATCGTATCGTGGGGCCCCTGGCCACTCTGACAGAAAATGCTATTTTCCCCTTAAAGTGTGGAGCGTTAAGTGAAGTTTTGAGCATCAGGACCAAAATGTGAAGATTTATGTGCCCATTGAAAAAACATACAAAGACAACAGGTGTCCAGAGCGCCTGAGAAAGTGTGTGTGTGTGTGTGTGTGTGTGTGTGTGTGTGTGTGTGTGTGTGTGTGTGAAAGAGAGAGGGGCAGACAGTGAGAGAGCTCTTGTGTGTATTCTAAAAGCAGGGGGTCTCTTCCCATCACCCAAAACACAAAGAGCTGCTCAGCATGAACTCACCAGGGGGGCTCTTAGGAAACCCATCAGCTCATAGGGAAAGGGCAAAAAGACTTACATATAGGAAACAGGCTGTATAGGAGGAGCACACACACACACGCACGCACATGCACACACACCCTCAAATCCTATCTGTTTCCATCCATACCGCAGAAATCTGAACCACCACTTTTACATACTGACAGAACTGACATACTGGCAGAAGAGAAGAAATATTTGTACAGCATGCGTCAAAACTTGGAAAAGAAGACCTAAACACCCCACGCTGCCCGTTTGACAATCCTCATCCTAACATCAACACATTAGTGTACAAACACAGACAAACTGTCAGATCTTGCAGGGACACTTGCACACAGAGGCAGGCCTGCGGACCCTCCCACCGTGTTCCCATTGTGGCTGCCATTGTAACAGTTTTGTCTGAGCCATATGGGCTGGTTTAGGGATGTGGACCCCCGGCAGCTGAGGCTTTGTCCCCGTGTCACAGAGGTCGCTGGGATTGTGTTCCCAGCTAATTCCCTCTTTCAGGGACTGCAGATCAGAGTCTATAATGATCTGGGCGGCCTAGCACAGGGATTACTGCTGCTGCCTCTGACATCAACAGGCTTGTGCTTCTCTGTGTGTGTGTGTGTGTGTGTGTGTGTGTAGGGAATGAGAAAGAGAGCGAGATATATAGAGAGAGAGATGACATCTTAAGATGAAACATTGTCGCTCTGCCTTAACAACAGGAATCAATTGATTCCCCCCTCACACCAAAATAGATACACCCCACCTCCTCGACACACACAACCCCACACACACACACACACACACACACACACTCTGAGTTTTCCACCTCATTTCCCTCAATCCAGCTTATGCAAACATTATTAGCGGAGAAAGTGAAGGCGGCGAAGGGAGAGTAATAGCTTCTTGTGTCTTCACTGACCTCCGTTGTCATCATATGGTTTACAAATTACAGAGTGCCGCCTGAATTTGACACCTCTGGTGTAGCCGCTTCTGTCTGACTGAAACTAATTAATCCACCATTTAAATGTTACGATCTGCTGTTCCTCTTTGACCATGGCAGATTTCACCAAAATGTAAAAAAAAAAAAAAACCCTCCATCAAAAGTAAAGGTTCAGTTAAATAAAAGTATCAGCCAAACACAAACACACAAATCACAAGCTCTTTCCTTCTTATCCTCAAATCTCACAGCAACATACTGCATATACTTTGACAGCATTGCAAATAAAACATCTTAATGACTGATTTATCAGTTGTCGAATAATTGTTATCATCTCTAACATAAAGTATTGTCGTGGAAAAAATAATGAATATAAAGGTATTTGATGTCATTGTGTATAATAATAGTAACTGTATGAACGTATGATTCATCCATGGTCATGTTAACGTATTTGCAGAGGCCTCAGACTCCTTCACCGTCTACATGCAGGCGTACGACGAGGCTCCGGGGTGTGTGAAGGTTAAATTACTGCAAATCCAGACCTTGTAGATGTAGTTAAACGCAGCTGTATGACGTGTGAAATAGACTATATAAGACCGAATCCTTGTTCTGTTTTTGGTATGTCTGTCCATGTCCGCGCTGCACCAAGAACAAATTAGAAGCGCTCTAATTTGTGTTGTCATTAAACTCATATATAAACTCATATATATTTATTTTATGATTCATGAAGATGAAGATTGACCAAGAGGACAAGTTTGAGTCCAAGAGCTGATAAATACCCGTGACTCCTGCAGTCATTTGTCCCAGGAGTAAAATCAATTGTAACCTTTCCCATTAAATACAAAAGCCAGATGTTCGTGGGCGTTTGGTGGGTTTTTGTGCGGCAGGAAAGGAGCTTTAGAACATCTTTAATATGTATTTATTGGACTTAATTTTTCTATTTTATATAAGTGCTCAACAAGTTGATATATCAAAAAGTCAAATGGAAAATTAATCTGCAACTGTTTAAATCATTTTTGAATCATTGAAAGGACAATTTACTGATTTACTGATTTACTGAATTACTGAATTACTAAATGGGTTTTGGACTGTAAAGCGAGCTAAACACCAAACAACTTTTCAAGAAATTTTACTGTGACAGACAAATTTACAATGTCAAAAAACATAAATTCTTACCTCAGTTGGTGTGCTCTCCTGTGATCTTGATCCTTTGGTGTAGGGTGGACAGTCTTTATCTCATCTTAACGTTCTGGAAAAAAAAAAACGTGTTTAATATCATCATAAGTTTTTAGTCTTGGCTCAGGCAAACAGTGAACAACAAGTGCGCTCTCTGGAGCACCAAATAGGAAGCAGCAAACTGAGTAGACAGCAAACATGGAGGGGACTCTGCAGAGAAACAAGAACTCGAACAAGCCTCAGTTGTCTTGTACTGAGGAAAAAGAGGAGAAACTGGTGGATCCACAGCAGTATGCGGCATCTTTTAGCCTCCCTGTCTGCTTTGGTTTATCAAAGACGCCAGCAAAGCAACACAGAACGTAAAACAAGCAGAGCAGAAATGTCAGACAGGTCGGGTCACAGTGTTTAACTATATATATTTACATGTTATAGTTAAATCTGAAAATGACAACAGAAATAAACAAGTTTGCTGATTTCACATATCGCCACAAGTCAAATTAACTACCAGCTGTCTACGTAGAAGTGTAAGTGAAACATCATTTTGCGTTTCTATTGAGCGATGTTATGCGACTTCTCTTATGATAACAGTCCAGTAACCATGGCGATGGATGTTCAAAACATTAGCAGGTTTATTTCTATTGCAGCCACTGCACTAGCCGTCATTATTTCCAATCGAAGGCAACGTAGGCGTGTTATGCGAGCGATAGTGGAAAGGCAAGCCCATTATACGCTGGAGTGGCCACGTATGACGAATTTCTGGGAGGTGATAGTCCACTATTTCACTAAGGAATTGTGGATTCAAAACTTCTGGATGATCCGCTCAACTTTCGAAGAGTTATGCGATGCAATAACACCTCTTGAAGCAGCTGCAGCATCATGCCCGAGGGAGCCAGTTGCTACCAAGAAGCGCATAGTCATAGCTATTTCTAAATTGGCTACCTGTGTGGAGGACAAGGTGAAAACGAAAAAAAAGATGCTTCCATTGCAGTTTTACAAATTATGGCTTTTTCGGATTGTCTGAAATACCACCTCATGCAAGTGTGAAATTTTTTTTTCGATAAATGGGAGTTTTTTCGAAGTTGATGTTTTCCCATTAGGCCTATTTTAAATTGGCAATATCAATTTGTGCAATTTGAAGGTTATTGGAAACACGCCTATTGCGACTGTCATAATCTGAGGGCAAAATGTCAGAGAGAAATCGGTGGATTTGTGGAGTGAAGTAGAGTCGGTATTTAATTTGTTGTATATCCGATCCCCGACCAGCATTTATTTTAATGAGAACATTTGGCCTCTCGTTCCCAGTCTCCTCCCACTAAAACAGCACAGCTAACCAACGGAGGCTGGAGGAAAGTGACAAAATCCATAATGTAAAGTCGTTTTTTATGCAGCAAATGATTTTATTATTTCAGTAGGTTACCAAAAGTTTGAGTTTGACTTGCAATGTTAATAATTCACGTATTATAAAAAAAATTGAGTATAGACATAATATTGCCACAGAAAATATCGCAAAAACTATACTGTTTCGATTCCCCCCCCACCCCTTCTGATTATAACAACATTTTCCTTGGATGAACACAACTGTATACAATTGTTTTTAAAAATGTTAACCCACTAGCAATACTGGTGCTGAGAAGCGGCGAGTTAAGCATGCTCATTTCTTGTTTATACCGGCTGATATATTCACGTTGTTCTAAAAGTATCGATGGCTGTTTACTAAATGTGGCTGAGTAGAAAAGTAGCATAAAATAAAAGTAAAGCAAACTAAAAGTATTTAAGTATGGCACTTTAAATTCTGGCCATTGTTTATCTATAATTATATTGCAACACAACGAAATGTTTGAGCATGTTTTGCTTCATGATGTGAATTGACACAAAAAAGAAGAATGAATAAACAGAAGTCTCTTTCTCTGAACTTGAAGGTTTCAGCAGAATGTGGAGCATTCAGCGAGAGCAGCAGAAGAAAAGCCTGCATTCAAATTAATGGCTTACTACAACAAGAGCATATCAATTACTTCCAGGAAAAACTACAACACACAATAGATTTTTTTATATTTGAACACTGTTATTAACAATGTTTGGCAGGCATGCTTCCAGGAAATATATCCTGAGTAATAATCAGATATGCACGTCTCCTTGAGAGGAGAGGCATCTACGTCCTAAATGAAGAGCACTCACAAACATACACACGCTAAAGACGAAGCACCCACTCTTCAAAGAGTGCCCTCAAACAACGCAGCTGAAAATAAAACTTTGTTTTCCTTTACTTCACTTTTAATTTTCTGCTCTCAGTTGTTTCTGTAGGCGTCTTTCCATATTTTATTCTCTTTCTTCTTTACCCTGGTAAAAGGGACTTTCATTGAAATTCATGCTCTCAAGGACCGGCACCCATGCAAGGCCAGAAGATAATAGGCCGACCTATTTACCCAGCAGTTTATTTATCTTTTTTTCCCTCCTCCTCCCCCTGGCTTTGGATTGATCATGGTCGTTGTAAGATGACAGCTGTCTCCCGTGCATTAGCATTGCAAATGACGTGGAAGAAAAAGAAGTGGAGCTTCAGTGTGTTAAAGCACAGAGCTGCAGTCTGTCTGGGATCAGCAGCCTGACCGAGCGCTGCCAGGACGCTGTGGGACGAGGAGCAGCTGACAGGGGACACGGAGACAGCAGTGGACCAAAACACTACATTTCCACAACAGATCAGTCAGCCGTTTGATTGCATTTTGAATATCATCCTTCATGACCTCAATCATGGCCAGCGGCCACATGCACAGATAGCAATTAAATCTTTTTTTTTTTTTGGTTGATTGGTTGCCAGTCGTAAGCGCTTTACTTAATCGATTATTGGTAAAATTAACGATTGATAAATTGATAAAACAGTTAAAAAAAAACAGAAAACAGAAAAGGTTTGCTACCAAATGCATTTCTCCTCAATTAAAGCTCACAGCAACATATTGCATATACTTTTACAGCATTTCAGTCTATCGATTAACTGGTTAAAGTTCTCATGTTCGATTAAAGGACCGATTAATCAATTATTAGTGATTATTAGTTGTTATCATTTCTTTTTTTATTAGCCTACCTATATACTGAGCATGATTCCTAAAATGTTAACAGAAATACAGTAAATCAAATATATTTATTTAAAATGAAGCGCCATCTAAGGGTGAAATTTACTGGGTTGCTCGGGGGTCCCATGTGCATATGAAACCTAAATTTGGTTGTAATTTAACCTTATTGAAGTTTAAATGAGTTACATGAAGAAAAAAATGTTTTCTTCTACACCTCACAGTTCACAAACTATTTGCCAAAGTGTTAAATCCATAGGCTGTATATAATGGTGGCACAATTGATGTACTTTTTTATTGAACAAATCAAAATGTTTGCATACATAAGTTCCGGGTAGAAAACCCCGACGTCAGGTTTGGGCACCTCATCAGTAATGGAAATTACATTATATTACAACATTATCTCAAGCACTGTTCATCATAGTTTTCTGTTTGGGCAGAAGACCATGTGTTACTACAAGCATACCGGGGAGGCAAACGTATGCACTGCATCTTGACACAGAGAGGTTGGGCAGCAAGATTTAGGCAACAAAATTAATTGGTTGTGGTAAGAAAAAGTTTGAATGTCACCAGAAAAAAGGGCGGTTTGTGGTTAAATTCCACAGGGTACATCGGAGCTGTGCTACAGCCACGGCACGGCCTACGGAGCCAATTGCAGACATTTTCGACAATGCTTGTGATTCCACCGGGCACGCCTCTGTATTCTCTTCAGTAGGGGGATTAATACTCCTGCTAACAGGCACTGTACATGAAATAAACAGAAAGTAGATAATAATTAGGAACAGCACTGTATTTTTTTTTAACAAAATCTCCTATTTATCTATTTCTTTCACAATTGAATTATTCATTATTCATCTGTATAATTATTTAAATATTAATTAAGATGGATTTGTTTTTAACTAATACAGCGACAAATCTTCGATTATTGATTATTTTATGTATAACTTATTTTTCATACTGATCTGTATGATTATCAAGATAAGCATGTTTTTTGACTGAAACATGGCCACAATTCTTTGATCTACTTCATTCATGGCTGGACTGTAGGCTGCAGCACAACAAGGTGGGTAAAAACATCAGTAAACAGGATTTAAACAAACAGAGTAGGAAAGCATTTATATATGTAGCCTACTCTGCCCAAAAATCAAGGAAAGATTACCACAAAATCAAGATAAAATGACAAAATAAGCACAATCTCAGCAAGTCTACAGTCAGGATGCTTCTGAAATGCTCAGGGACGCTCCCGGTGGAATATAGAGCCGCATGGAGGTTACTGGTCTCAAACACCAGTTTCCTGTCCTGTGGCTTCCTGTCTTTAAACTACTTCTGTTTCTCTGAGCGTCTGATAAGGACACAGATGAGTTTACATTGGATGCACGTGTCATTATAGTGATAAAGAGGAAACTGTAGTGGCATGTTTAAACGCTCTAAGAGTGAGACCAGGCCAAGTTTCATGTCTTTATCATCTGTAGTTTTTAAGATTTTTGATTAGAAAGTGCTTCACATTTTCAATGCTGTTTTCTTCCGCCTTCTATTTTGAAGCAGTGCGGTTTTTCCTTGCAGATGGTCATATATTCAGCTCTTTTTTGGGGTCATGGGATGGTCAGTCAATGCAGAATTACAGATTCCTATTCATAAAAAATCGAATGGTGCAAGGACACTGCTCATATTGTGCTGAAGGAGGAGGAACACATTTTCTCTGGCCATGTGATGAATGCAGCTTTATAAAACCAGGATCGATTAACACAATGTTTTAAACCTCCACACAGTTCACATGTATGTTGGTACCCAAGGACAAATCTTATTAATATCACTTCTACTGGGAGGAAATACAGGTAGGTGATTGTTCCAAACCCCCGCAAAGAGGTATTGTCATGGTAACGGGTGAGCACTTCAGACAAAGCCGCGTGTATCCTCAAACACACACACATGCACATGAATGCATTAGCAGGCGGACAGAAATCTGACAGAAACAAGACAAAAGGCAGCGCTGAGAGAGAGGCTTGAAGTTTACATGATAATACAACATGTTATGATTACTTCAGCTTCTCTCTGGTTATGTTTGTCAAGCAGCAGTGGAGGAATGTCTTAAAGTACATTTAATGAAGTACTTGTACTTTACTTGAGTGTTTCTATGTTGCGCTACTTAAATTCCAACTTCACTACACATCAGAGGGAAATATTTGTACTTTTTTTTTTTACTTTACGTATTCATTATAGTTGCTTTGCAGATTAGAAGCTGAAGTCTATAAAATACAAACCAGCGGTTCTCAAAATTTTTGGCTTGTGATCACTTACAAAAAAGCAGTGTCTTGTTGGGGCTCCGACCGAATTTAGAAAGGGGACACAGAATGCGTAGAACTGGACACACACAAGAAAATACCGATAATACCCCCCAACATACTGAACCTTAACTCTGTGATAAACACTAACACTGTAGCCTACCTTTCACTCCACTGTATTTGTCTGACAGCTTTAGTTACTTTTCAAAATACAGTTTTTCACACCTGTCCTGTGCAGTTTTAATTTTTATTTTTTTCTGCTAAACTAAAGGATGAAGTTTGCTTTATGTGTTGAGAAAATTCTCCTGCCTATTAAAGATACAGTTGGTAACTTTAATGAAAATAACTTGATGTCATAATTGCTAAAACTGTCACTATATTCTGGAGAAAATAAAAAATGTGCAAAATGAAATGCTGTAAAGTGAGAAAGTTCAGCTGGTGGGAGGTGCATCATTTGACTGTTTGGTGGCGGGGTAACTAACTCTTATTTTAAAGACAAATAGTACACTAAAAGGTTTCTGAATCAAGAAATAGGCAATGCAAATAATAATCAGCGCTGCCAAGTTTGGCGGTTTAACCCCAGTTCACGAGCAGTGATCGACAGCTGCTGTAGATACTCCTCAGATCTGATTTGTTTTTTTGTTTGCGTGCAGTGAGGCTATTAGAAATACTATAAGGCAATAAAGAAAGTAGAGGAGTATGATTTTTTTTACAGATTATATGTCTCATTTAGTGCTGAGTGAACATAGTGACAGCTATGACTGACATTTATTTTTTGTAAAAGTCACCAGTAGTTTTAAGCTAAATAAACTCTAAAAACCTTCTTGGATCGGCTGGAAAATGCATCGCCTCAAAGCTGAACACGTCTGTTTTTGTGACACCATGAAAAGTTTTTAGACTTTTTAAAGATAATAAATTCTCACAGGACAGTGATGCTAAAAACATATGACCTTATAGAATATAGGGCATTGCTGTGGATTAAATTACTGAACAGTATATGAAGGAGTTGAAATGAGCTCAACTTTTTACAGCAGTAAAATGCAACATCCACATTAATGCACCAGGAATATTAATCCAAAAACATCAGATATAATCAGGGTACCTACGGGTGTCAGACACTTAAATTTAAGGCTTTTTAAGACCTTTTCAAGATAAGATTTAAGTTTAAGACAAAGGTAAGTAGTATATACAGAATATGGTCCCTTGCAGAGGCAGGATTTATGCAGTAATATTGTTATTAGAGTGAGTTAGGTTACTCCAGGTGTAAAATTAAAAGACAGTGTTGGGTTTGATGGTAAGTTTAAAGATTTGTAACATCAGAAATGTGGACATTTACACAAAAGAGTTTGACTTATTTTGACCAAAATAAATTAAAAGATGGATAAATCAATTGAATAAAATGTTTGTGACAATTAAGACTTCAATCAAATGTAAGACTATTTAATAACTTTTAAGGCCTAATATTCATAAAATTAAATCTAAGACATTTTAAGACTTTTTTAATGACCTGCCGACACCCTGGATATAATAGAGAGGTAACATTTTACTGCGCAATATTTTTACAAAATTTTGCTGATAATATGTACATACTTCTACTTCAGAGAGGTTTTGAATGCAGGACTTTTACTTGAAATTGAATATTTTTAGTTACTTCAGTACAGTATCTGCGTACGTCCTCACCACCACGTTACCTGAGAAAGATCAGCAGCTTCTCTGCTCGAGCCCACCTCAGATTTCACGGGGCCAAAGAGACGCACAGAGGAAGGACAAGTAAACTGGCTCTGCCCTTTACAAATGTTAGAGTGGAAATCCTCCCACTGCCAGTCGCTCACACAGGACCACAATTAAATTCTTCGCCCTCTCATTCTCTTCCTCTTTTTTGTCTCTTGAGAGAAGACACCTCACTTGAGAAACCACTGAGGCTGCTTTTTAGAGGTCCCTGTGTGGCAGGGTGACAGAGGACACCACTCTCTGCCTTTTCTCTCATTTGGAAAGACCCAGTGAAATTGAAAAGGGGGTCCTCAGCTCCCTCCCGAAGACCCTCTCTACCCCCTGCTCCCCTCCGCCTCACCCCACCCCAGCGTCCCCCCGCCTCGGCCTGGGTGGACTCCCCCGGTCGGTTCTCAGACCTCCCCTGTCTGTGTGATACCAGCGGTATTGTGAGAGGCTGACAAAGAACAGGAAGCCCGGGGGTCGGCAGGGCAGGCCTGAAGGTCAGCTCAATCAGGCTCTGTATGATGGATGCAGCGCGGGGGCCGGGTCACCTGAAAATGCTCCAAACAAGATGGCCCCCATACACACTCTCTGCACTGGTCCTTTCTCAGCCTCCACTCCTTAATTCTCTCTCTCACACACACATATATACAGTTTTTGTCTACATCCTTGTGCTGACTGTCGTGTTTTAACCGTTTGAAGCAATGGGGCTTGATTTCAAAAACACAAGAAAGAAAATCAGCAAATTGACAAGAAATGGCCCAAAAATGTGAAAGAAAGTATGCAAAAATAAGTTAAAATTTGAAATAAGAAACAAAAACGAACAAGCAAATAACCTGAAAAACCTTTAAAAAATAATATATAGTCACTTTAGAATTTTGAGGTTCCATCTGACATTTTTGTCCAAACTGAGTTATTCTTATATTCTTATTCTTTGACAGCTTGTTAACATTATGCAAGTTTTTCAAAGTTATATGAATTTTTGGTCTTTTCATTAAAAAAAAAAAAAAAAAGTTCATAACAATTTTTGCTATTTAGAAAACTTTAAAAAAAAATTTTACATGGCCCAAAAATTATAAGAAATACGTAAAAATGTAAAATAAAATTACCTGAAAATAAGCAAAAAGGTAAAGTAAAAAAAGAAAAACAAACGAGTAAATGACCAAAGGAAAAGGAAAAATGATATATTGTCACTATAGAATTGTAAGGTTCTATCTGACATTTTTGCCAAAAGTGATTTATTTTTATATTCTTATTCTTTGACAACTTTTTAACATTATGCAACTTTTTCAAAGTTTTATGAATCTTTGGTCTTTCAATTTAAAAAGAAAAAAAAAGTTCATATCAATTTTTACTATTTAGAATGCAAGAACTTTTTTTTTTTTTTTTTAACTTTTTTCTGAAATTATATTATGATAATAATTATAAATATAGTTTTGACATTTCCCCATAGTTTTGAGATACATTTCTAATCCCACAACCTGAATTTCAGGTCATTTTCCTGTCATCTTTTACTTATTTATTGCAATATGCGGGACATTTCTTGCAAGTTGCTCATTATCATGTTTCTCAAAAGAAATCAAACCAAAATGCTGCACTTTCAAAAGGTTTAAATGCTTATGGGCAGGCTCAGTCCTACAGATGGAATGAGATGTTTCTGCTGTCACTCACAACATTTTCCCAGAAATTTTACAAGATCTTGACGTGGGAAATTAGCAGTAAAGGGGAGTTTTTTGCGGATCTGTGAGTGCAGGGCAGGCCGAGCCCTTCATTCATTTATTTTTCCTCAGCAGCAGTTTGTAAATCAGATCAGATTGATGGATGAGAGGAGCAGCTGCTTCAGAGGCGAGTGAAAGCAAATTTGAGACCCAGCGCAACATAGCGAACAGTTAAGTTTCACTTTCAATGTATGTATGCAATATATATATATATATATAAAAACAAACAGTATATATATATATATATATACGCAAGTGCGCTATAAATAACATAACATAGCTACTGCGATATATATATATCGCAGGAGCGCACATAATTAACAGTCCAGCTCCAAAAAATAGATGGCTCAGATGTGAATATTGTAAAATTGTGGCAGGCTGCTACAAATAAACAAATGTATGGAAAATCCTGGGTCACCTAATATTTAAAAAAAAAAGAAAAACATTATCTATCAATGAAATAATTTATTTAGCCATTAATTTGCATATGAATGCATATGAATGAAAATCTAATAGTTGTCCAATAAAAAACTGTTGGCAGTGCGGCATATCGTCAGTAATTCAGACACTAAATAGTGGATCAAAATGTGGGCCAAAAAAAACTAAAATGATCCGCAAGGTTAAAAATCATTGGTTAAAAAAATGTGTGTGTGTGTGGGGGGGGGGTCCCCAGCCCCAGCGCAGCTGTGTGTCAGTGGGGGGGGGGATGAATGTGTGTGTGTGTGTGTGTGTGTGTGTGTGTGGTGTCCATGGTCGTCATGGAGACCCCTGTGTGTGGGAAGCAGTCCAAACATGACAGGGCTGAGTTTACTGACTCAAGGTGACTGGGCCGAGGGCACAGCAGCACACAACGGGGGGACAATGGCCGCTCCATTAGTGCTAATGGGGGACACATGTAACAGGATTAGGGTGAGGACACCTGGGGGGGGGGGGGGACCACATGGGGAGATGGTACACCCGTCACACCCCCCAACTCTTTTCTGTCCTGTCCCACTCCATCAAACTTGCACAAAACCAGGAGTCTGCTGTGGAGGGACGGCTGACCACCATGAGGTTTGACATTTTTTGAGAATTTGTGAATGTGTCGACAGAAAACTGCAGAGCGAAAATCCAATCACTAGCATTTTCTATGTTTTAATAATGAGATATTTCTGCTGTGCTCTGATTTATGAAACTGTTTCAAAATTGGTCAAATAAGCTTGAAAGACAGTGAAAATCAAGTCAGAATCAAAGCTTTCTGCAGTATTGACTATAATTAACCAGTAAGCAGCAAAAAGAATCTTTAATCTAAACAGAAAGAGCACTACAGCACTACAAAAATACTTCATCAAAAGAATAATTCATGCTTTTAAAATCTAACATTAAAAAGTATGGAAGTATTGACAAGGACATATAGATACAGCTGGGGGCCCATTTTAATATTACACACTTGTGTCACTCTGGCTTTTTAATATCAAGCTTCAAAAAATATTACACATTAATATTATTTTCTACTTTTTACTTTGACCAAAATCAGTCCTAATCATAAATATAAAATATTCATTCATTTTCAGAATTTTAACCCTTTAAATTACAGTTTTTTTGTCACAATGCCACTATGTTTTAAGATGAAATTATTTCCAATATGCTATATGCAAAGTAGTTTTTTATTATCACATTGTGACAGTGCACCTGGTGGAATTAGTGTGTATTTTCTTCATGTGCCAAATATATAGTAGTAAAAAATTACCTCATCAGGTGGAAAATAGAAAAAATTCCAAAACAAAAGCCCAGAATGACACCCAGAAATAATGTTTTTTCATGCTTCGACGGCTGTGGAATCAAAAACTGCAGTTTGAATGGGTTTCAATGGTGCATTTTTTACACTAAACAGTATGAGTGTAACAAGTGAGCTGAGCTGGACATTCAAAGATTTAACCAAAATACACAATCTTGCTAAAAACCACCACATGCATGAACACAGCCGAAATGATCAAAATATTAAGAATGAAAAGCCAAAAAAACTGAGCCAGAGTCCCTAAGGGTTAAAAAAAAAAGTCTGTAAAGAGACAAGTTTCTGCAAAACAGCGCAGCGTCACCACAGCTCTGGCCCTCCCAGCAGCAATGGAAATCAAACAGAAATAAATCTGAGACAGAGGTCAATGAATCCTTACTGGCGGACTGAGAATCGTCCCCGCTCGTCCCGCCCCTCCATCCCTCCCAGCTCATCCCTCATCCCCACTCTCTCCGTCTCCCCCTCCTGCAAATTCCTGCACTCTGCCCAAGACGCCCAGTCAATTAATAAGACATTGTCTCCTCCCCTCGGAGCCCGTGCACAAGAGGCCACCCAGGAGCCAGCGGGACTTCCCTCTAAAGCTGCTTCACTGGTGGCCCCCAGGAATGCCAGTCGCTTTGGGAACAGGCAGAACGGGGCAGAGCGGACAAGGAGGGGGGGTCTCTGGGAAGCTGGATAATAGAAACAGCCCCATCATGCTCATGTGCTGGGGCAGACCAGTCAAAAATTGGAGGGCAACAAAAGGAAATGCGTTCCACTCCCAAGGATCGGAGCCACTTCACCCCTCTACAGTCCTAAACCCTACCCTCTGTAACACACACACACACACACACACACACACACACACACACACACACTCACACACACACACACACACACACAGAGCCATGCTTTAGGGAACACTGCTCCGGCTTACATTCACTTCCTGCTGGTTTACCATAAACTTATCCCACAGCACTAATCTGAACCTGCGAGCCAAAAATCACCATCAGACCTGGTTCAAAACATCTGCAGGACTAAAGCGGTGTCAGGAGTCCCGGCAAGTATAGACCATCACCACACACACATCCAAACCAGGGCTCAGAGCTCAAACTCCACCAGCACGTCCCGTCCCATTACAGATTCATTTCTCAAATCCCCAACCGCAGGAAACGTCCTCACGACTGTGTTTGTTTATTTCACATCTGGCATCTGAATTACGAATATTTGGCACTTCATTATAGCATTTATTATTGTTTTCAGTTCACCGTAAACCTGCAGCGAACAGCCCCGGGCTAATATTTGTTTAAATCGATGAACTCATCAGGCTTACATTTGGGACAGGCAGATACTCGTTTCACACAAAACTTGCTCAGCAAAGATGGAAATACAATCAAGCTGTTTTTTAACCCTTTGAGACCTGGGCATTTTGGCTTTATTTTATTAAAAAACATGGTAAGAAGGTATGAGCAACAAATATTAGACTGAAAGTGTCTCCTCGACTCAAAGTGACAAAGAAATGTTTTTTTCTAAATTTGATTTGAAAGAACTGCAGAGACCTACGACTACAACCAGGGAGAGAAAGACTACTGTAATATTTTACTCAAACAGAAGAAGTGCCGTCACTTTAAATCATTTTTACACAAGTGTAAGTATCCTCTGGTTGGGCAATGATATCAATATTATATTGATATCATGATATGAGATATCTTTCATGGTTTTAAAGGCTGTATTATAGTAAAGAAATGTAATTTTCTGAACTTTCTGAACCTTCACACACTTAGTAATTATATACATATTACTGATTATTTATCAAAAATCATACTGTGTAAATATTTTGTGAAAGCACAAAGAGTCAATCCTACAATATTGTTTTGAAAATCAAAAATATTTGGTTAAAAATATTGTGATATCTGATTTTCTTCCATTTTGCTGTGTTCTTAAGTAGCCAATAGAAAAAATGACTTGTGTAAAAAATGAATTCAAATAAAATATTTGATGAAAATTTGGGATTTTTTTTTTTTTTTTTTAATTTAAATTTCAAGACATTTCTAGGATTTTAGAACATTTCTCGGATTTTGGGACATTTCCTTCTAGAATTTGAGGACAAATCTAGGATTTTATGACGTTTGTAGGACTTCAGAAGGGTTTTTTTTAGGATTTTAGTACATTTCTTAGATTTTAGGACATTTCAAAAGACTTAAGGACATTTTTAGGATTATAGGACGCTTTCAGGATTTTAGGAAATTCCTGGGATTTGAGGACATTCTTCCACTGGCACTGTTTTTAATAAACAAGCTCTATTTTCATGCTGTTTTATGCTCTCTGACACCTTTATATTAACAGTACAAAAACAATTCCCAGTGCTAATCACTTTATTTTTACTGTAAATTAGAAAACAGTTGAGGGGGGCCACTGTTTGACCCGTGGGCCATACGTTGAGTATCACTGCTTGAGTGCATAAAAGGGCACAAAGTTGAGCTTGTTTATCAAAAAGCTTTGGATAATAAACATGAAACAGTTCAGTATTGGCGCTATAAGAGTAACTCATACTGATCACCAACATCTCTTACTGCCGCCAATTCAAACCAGCCGAGACTCGGCTTAACCGGTAACGTTCAATATTATATGAACTCGACACACACATATTTCAATATATGCACATTTATATATACATATAAAAGTTACATCCATCAGTAAGTATGTAGTACTCACCCGTTTTTCTGACGTCATTTGGCCCGTCTCGTGAGTCCAACACAACATTGACTTCGGTCCTCGTTTACACAAACTTTGTTTTATTGTCGCGTGCTCGCCGTTGTTGCATTACATCATTGATTATTTTGACAGACTCGGCCCTTTTAATACAACACTGTCAATCTTTACGGTAAACCATAATTATGTTGTTGCTTATATTATCGCATTGTTGAAACTTTTTCTACTGTTCACAGACTGTCGCACGCAGGTAAGACAAACCCCGGCAGTAAACATTTGAAATACGTCACTTCCGGTCAGGTGAGCGTAAAACTTAACCAACTTCAGCTTTCCGGTGCTGCGTCCTCCTGCGGCCGCAGAAACTGAGGTTTCTACTGAAGTTTCGCTCACACATTAACCATATGTGACGTGTTTTTACTCTGATGCCAACAACAATAACAACAACAACAACATCACTATTGTTGTTGTTGTTGTTTTTATTAAATGTATCACAGTACACAAAATAAATAATAATAAATTAATAAAATAATAAAATTAATGGTATAATGACTGAAAATTACTTAAGCAAAACTAAAATTAATGATTTTGCTTGTGATTTTAGAAAAAAGTCCAACACTTTGTGACAATAATGAGAGTAAATGTTGATGGTTACTTCTACCCTGTTTCAACTTCATTTAACATATTTTAGATCTTTCAGTCTGTAGTAAGTACAAGTGCTGTTTGAAACGACAATAAAGCAACATAAAATGACCAAAAGACACATAAAGTTACCCCAGAGAGACCCAAATAACTACAAAACAACACAAAACCAAAATGGGTTTAAAAAAAAGACCTAAAATGAGCACAGAGAGACAAAACAACCACAAACAGACAAAAAAGACAACCACAAGGAGCCACAAACTTACTACAAAGCAACATAAAATGACCGAAAGAAACACAAAATTAGTAAAACAAAAAAAAAGACACAAAATTAACAGAGACACAAAAATACACATTAGACATTAAATAACAAAAAAAGGGCAAAACAGCAACACAGAGACACAAAACAACCACAAGGACACACTAAATGACTTTGAAGCGACACAAAATAACCAAAACAAAATATAAAATTACCTTCATAAGATACACAATAACTACAAAGCAACATAAAATGAGCATAGAGACATAAAATGAGTAAAAAAGACACAAAATGACCTGAAACAAAACACAAATGACCACAAAACGACAGAAAAAAAACACAACAAAACACAAAATAATCAAAAAAATAATTAATATTACCTTAGAGATATGACAAGAGAGACATAAAATTAGGAAAAAAAGACTACAAAGAGACACAAAACCAGCGTAAAGTCTATGTGTCTTGCACCTGTGTAGGAGAGGTGGTGGGGCCTTTTGCATATCTGTGCCCAGGGGCCCGTTATTTCATAATCCGCCCATGATTGTCGAAGTTTCTTCTCCATGTCACATTTACACTTTTTGAGAGCCATAATCATAAATAATGTCAATACTAAATCAGTTGGTCATAAAAACAAAAATTTCACTGACAGATGGGGGGAGTCTTGTGGAATTATGATTGAAAGCAGCACATGTTGACATGAACAATAAGCAAAAATAATTTCAGGTTGTTCACAGAGAGCTTTGAAGGTGAACAAAAAAGGGTTTTGCATAAATAGGCAGAATTACGCCTCACGGCACAACAAAGGTTCACATTGTCTTCCTCAAAATGTTTTGTCTCTGTATCAGCAATCACTCCACATTTGTAGGTAAAAATTAGAGTCTACTATGTGTTTAAGGACAAGAAAAGAACAGCTGACCATATTTTATACTTCTTTCGAGTCTGTGGTAAAAGAATTATAAAATGCGAGTCCGTCTTGGTGTATTTTTGTTTGTCTTGATTGTATTAGTTCACGATCTTCTTTAAAAAAAACTCTCAATGATGGATTTTAGAGTGCAGACCTTCCATCTTGACCACAGTATACAACACATTGTGTAGTAATGGATAATATTTTAGTGCAGAGGGATTTCAAAGAAAATAGATATCATGCACACAAACACACACACACACACACACACACACACACACACACTGCATAATGAGTTTCTCCTGCTGAACATCCAGTGATATCCACACTGCAAAATTAGCCGGGCGAAAGTGCTCTGAGTGCACCGTCTGTATTGCTGTGTATAGCGGGGTGAAACCACATTAAGTGGATTGAAAGCCATGCATACAGAAACCTTTGCTTTTTAAATATACTGCAAAAGAAAAAAAATATCCAGCTGATTGTATCCTGCGGAAGACACCGTACACTCGAAGACACGATCTGCTGCTGACTTGTTGAAGTGATGTCAGATTTGAAGATGGCAAAAACAGACATAAATCACAAAATAGGCAAAAGCGTCACATAAAACCCTCCAAACAAAACAAAACATGAATACCTTAATATATTTGTCTTTGATGCATTTCATCTCCTTAAAAAAACAAAGGAAAACAACTCAGTAAAATGTAATAAATTTCACCCTTTTAAACTTGGAGCAGCATCACTTTTCTTGTGCGGCTTTCAGATACCTCTCACAACATTTAAACTTTTGAACCCTTTGCAAATTGGTGCAATTTCTTTAAAAGAAAATGGGGAAAAAGCAATGAGCAACCTGGTAAAAAAAAAACATAATCCACAAATTGCAAGAAATTAGTAGATTAAAAAAATTACTTGGGGTGACCTCTAGTTCATGAGGGAAAAAAGAAAAGAAAAACCTCATCAATCAATTGTCATAAATACTTATATAATTTACGTAATTTTATATAATTACATAACATTAAACTACGTAACATTTTCAAGCACTTTTTCCAGGTCTTGTTTGTTTGTTTATTTGATTACTTCCTTTTTTTCAAACTAATTTCTTGCTAATATTTGGGTCATTTCTTCTTGCTCAGTGGCTTCTCCTCATTTTTGAAAGAAATCAAACCAAACTGCTCAGGTTTCAGAAAGTGACATATTTGCAACATATTTTGCACATTTATAGATTGTAGTGAAGCAACAGAAACTCAGGCAGGATACTTTTTTAAGCAACTGTGCACACATTGACCTTTGACCTTTTAGCTGCATTTATTCAGACACTCTCCTGTAATAAAATATTGGTTTGATTTGGGATTATAATCTTTTTTTTTTACCCAGAAACTTGAGTGGATTTTTAATTCTGTGCTAAACTGCTCAACATCAAAAACTAAAGTTTTGTTGATGTGAACCTTTCTCCGCAGAGCGGATCTGACCAGAGCAGCCCTGCTGACTGACAGCCAAAGAGCGTCCTCTATTGTCAGTTTTGTAAAGTGCAGCGACGACACGCTCGTATCTGCTCTGTGGAGAAAAGAGCTGCAACAGTTAGTCTATGAATCAATTCACAGAAAAGTTATTGGCAGCTATTTTAATAATAAATCATCTTTTCAATATTTATTTTTAGCAGACATTCACTAGTTTTAGTTTCTCCGATGTGAATATATCAAATTTAGACTCTTTATATGTGACTTTTTGTGTGTTGTATGTCTGATGCAAGTCGTTGTAATGTCATGTTTTTTACTTGGCTATTACTTCTTATGAACAAATTCTTATTGAGACTTTTAATATGTGTCATGTCTTGTTTTTGTGTTGTTGCATTTGGACCCCAGAAAGAGTAGCTGTTACTTCAGTGGCAGCTGATGGGGATCCGTAAAAAAACAAAGAATAAAAAATACATGCTGGTTTTCCACAAATTGATATCAGTAACGATACGTGCATTTGAACCTTTTTGTACCCAGATCAAGGAAACAGTGACTATTTGTGTGGTTTTGCTTGCAGCTAATCACAAGTGTTCTTTGATGTAATGTTTTTGTGCTTTTGACCGGCAGGAATCCAAGAGACCCGCAAATATAGCGAGGAGAAACGCCACACAAGAGTAAATCTGGGTTTGGCGTTTACTTTCAGTAACTGACAATCCTGCATAGTTTACCTTTAAAGGTTCTGCTAACATCATTTTTCACTACAACTCACAATTCTCTGATGAATGCAGATCAAACAATTTATCGGTTAATTACTGATAATGAAAAATTATCACTGGCTGCAGCGCTAGTGACGAAGATTTGTGATACCACAAAACGGTTTCGACAAATAAAGGCCTGTCTCAATTAGAGGCACGGTCTGGTTGCCATGCAGTTCATTTTAACAGATTTATTTTGGATGTATGAAAGTGGGTTGTTGGCAACCAGCTGGAGATAACATCAGTTATATACATTTATTTTTTTTTTACATTTTTATATATATGGATATGCTACACACATGGTTGGCTTGGTACAATTCTCTACAAGTTAATCATTCAGTTTATTTTACTGAAACTGTGAGCACCAAAGAAGAAGTTTTACCAACAGAGTGAACAAGAGAGACACTAAAAAGAGGTTTAAATAAACAATATTTCCTGTCTTTGCTGAGCAACAGTTTTACGTGAAAGGGATCAAACATCCGTCCCGTACAGACGCCCGTCGAGTTCAATGATTTAAGCAAATAATAGCCTGGGCTATTATTTGAAGTTCTACAGTGTTTGATCTTTTTTTAAAAAATTGCAACATGTGGCAAACTTTTCCATATTTTCTAAAATAATTTAAAGACCTATAAAGCCCTTAACTTCTAAAATGAACATTTGTTTTAAACAGGTGTGTCATTAAACAGGTAAAATCTGCAAACACAAACAATGCTCATTAATCATTATTTTACACTCAATCAATAACCCCCATATCACCCATATCACCAATGCTCACTCAGCTATACCCCAGTATGTTTGGTGCATCTTAAAATTACCTTTTTAAAAGAGACCGGAAACCTTTCGTCAGGTCCAATGCATGTAACTATTTTAATCAGAGCACAAAAATAATATAACTGGACATGTACAGTACTTACAGTTCACTTTTTTAAAGACACAAATCTGAATTTGGTTATAAATATGCATTTAATCGACCTGGTACATAGACATAAATCTCTAGTCCTGCTAGACAACATGAAAAATATTGTAGTTATGAAGCGTATTTTTAACACAATCTCATATTTGACTCATCTATGAATAAAGGCTGACTGGAGTTCATGCTGCAGGAAACTGTTCTCTGAGTGGTTCTTTATTAAACACTGACATCTACAGGCCGCCTCCCGAAATAAAGTCTCCTCGTCTCCTAACATCCATTTAAATACCTTTTTTTAATGTAAAAAAGTACCTAATTTATAAGTTAAGCTCAGTAAATGAACAGGACATCGTACATTTATTGTCCTTTTGACAATTTGTACACACAAATCCTGGTATCACAAAATATCTTCAGTAATACACTCGAAAATACAACGAAGCCAAAGATCTATTAAAAGACTCGTCATGACAGGTTATTAGATGTACAGATGTATTCAGCCACTAAGTAAAGCATTTATTGAAGCAAATTTTCCTCATATTATCAACGATGTGCCTAAAGACCTGAATGATGATGTTCACAGTGCCCTAAAAAAGCAGGTATGCACATGGTGTATCCTTGCAGTAAAAGTACTATTCGGTGTTGAGGTTTATATCATAGTATCGTTTCAGAAACAGACGGATGGAGAAGCTGAACATCTGAACCTGCACAAAATCAGAGAGGACATTTTTCTTTTTTTTGTACAAAAACAAATCAATAGCATGATTAAAATAACATACAAGTGCAAAGTTTTGCCTTTAAAGCTTGATTGCGTGTTTTTTTAAAACAGTTTAATATTGACCAATCTCAAAGGGAATCACTGCTACAGTACTTTTTGACACGCTTCAGTGACGATATGACACGGACATGACAAGAATGAATGAAAATTGAGAATTACTGACAGGAATCGAAGCAGTAGCACATGCATGATGGTGACAAAGATGATGATGATGATGATGATGATGATGATGATGATGATGATGATGCCTGAAGTGGCAGGTTAGCTTAAGCGCTGGATGTCATCTCTTATAACTTGTGTACGCTAAAGAATCAGTTTCCATCATAAAAGCAACACACTAAAACCAAATAAATCCAAAACACTCATGTTGCTGCTTAAGAGTCTTTGAGCAGATAAAACATTATTTTTTTTATGACTTGTACCCAGCTTTGGTTTTATGTGGTCAGGGTTTGAGATTTGGGTGTTTATGATGCTCCTAGCATCAAACATTTGATTTAAAAACTGTCATTTCTATTTCCAGAGACAATGTCCCAGTTATTTTGGGTAATCAACACACCACACTGTGATTTTTTTCCCATTGAAATTACCACAGAAATGAAAACTGTTAACAGTATATTATTGTTTGTTTTTGAAATTTGAGTGAAACTGTCTCTTAAACCCCACATCATATCTGTATATATTTAAGTTTATATAAACCTGGATGATTACACTTAAAAGCACTGTTTACACTTTACAATGTTAATTATACAAAATTGAATATAATTTCTGCTCTGGTAAGCTCACTTTTTTAACCCCCCACCATCAGTGGTTATATTTTTAAACTTACGGGGCCGTATTTAAACGATCTAAAGCTCCTGGTCTAAAGTGCACAGCGCAGCTGCAGTGATGCATAAGCTGAGCACAAAGTAAGGTGCAAGAGGCAAAGGGATGATATTTAGTGTCTCAACCAATCAAAGATGTGTTTTGGGCGTAACATGTATTCAACCAATCACTGTCATCTCCCATTCCTTTTAAAAGCCGTCTGTATCTGCACCTGCTGCGTTGCTATTTACTCAGCAAACTGGACGAGCGAGCAGTTTTCTGCTGCAGTGAGAGCAGTGATGTCACTACAGCAAATACCGTGGGACATTTAAGCAGCAAAACTAAAAACTCTGGTTAGAAACTTGACAAAGGAAACAGAGTTTAACGTTTAGCTTCTGAAATAATCAGTGAAGTTACACTGCTCTTGAGCCTAAAGGAAGCTCTGCTCTGTAATGTTCACATTTTTGAGAATGTTAATATTTTCCTTGTTAATGATGCTTTATTTTACCCTCTCGCAACCCGTCAGCACGCCTGTGTGTGTAACAAGAGGAGTGTAAGCTCATCGTGAACCTGCCATTGTAGGAGCGACTTACTATCTTAACAATGTGCCCTTTAAATAACAGACAAATACTGTGCTTGACGGCGTGATACTGTGTTAGAAATATGCCAAGAGTACGCCTGAACTCATTTCGCAACCTTCACACCACTGGGTGCGCAGCTGGGCGCAAGTACATTAGCCACTTACACAACACGGGAGCTGGCCGTAAAAGTGACAACAGAGATGGTCTGAAACAGGCAATCACAGTTGCACTGCGCTGAGCGTTGCTTTGCACCAAGTGTTCTACAGGGACCCGTCTTTAGCCCCAAAAGACGCTGAAGTGCCAAAGTGACATCACTTAAAGCAATTTATCTTTACCTTATTACCTCCCTAAAACCCTGAAACTCACTTTGACGCATTAATCAGTAGTGTTCCCCATTAAAATCAGCCCTGTTACAATTTTACTCCTCTTTGTGTGTTTGTTTTCCTCCTAAGCAATCATTTCTAGCTCCTAAAATCATCCAGGTTCCACTGGCGACTGCACAAGTAACACTCAGGGCACAAGAACTCCTAATTGGAAATTACTGCTTAAAAGGATCACGTTATTACGGATCATTGTGGAGAGCCGCGTGTTTCTGCAGCACCAGCAGACGTTTGGTCACTTCAGCACCGCGGACAGCTCCACAAGATCCAAGTTAAAAGTTGACCCGAATAAAACCACTCTAATCACAACATCTGGAGTGATCACTTTCACAGACAACACATGGACAAAAGCACCTCAATCAAAGGCTGTGCTTTCAGAGCAGGATGTCACTTTTTTATGTCTTTAGCACACACACACTCGACTCCACTGACAGAAGCACACAGGATGATCCAAAGTCCAATCCTTCGACTATTAAATGCACAACAGCAGTCACTGGTTTATGCAAACCGGTTCAAACGATCAGCCCTCTCACTAATGCTGCAGAAAGGTGCAAATGTTTAGCTTATCAGGCGGCGTGCTTTCAACATTAACTCAGAGAGAAACAAAAAGAGGAAGCACACAAAGGAACTTTAGTCGAATTTCCAGGGAACCAACGAACAAAAATGTATCAAAGACAAAAGGACGTCAAATCAAAACTGGCCTCCCTCCCTTCCTCGTCTCCTCCTCATAGTGGCACACTGAACAAGTCGTTCATCAAAGGGGGGGAAACCTAGTTTTAAAAATCTGCCCCCGAGAGACGCTGCTACTAAACCAACCCTTTCCTGTGATACTCTGTTATTTTCCCTACAAAGAGAAGTGAGCTGGGTCCCACAGAGGCAGCGTGTGGAGTACGGTATTTTCTTTGGAACAAACAGAGCTGCAGCACATCAGCTAATAGAGCCTGGCTCCCAGAGGGGAGCTCGATATAGGACACTTTTCCTCTTCCTCCACTTGAGCTATTAATATACCCAAACAAAAGAAAAGAGGCTTAATGAGGCAGCAACGGGGAACTCATGCGAACTAAGTTAGATGAGAGCTTTGTAGTGTTCAGCTCCAAGGATTCCAGCTTTTCATATGAGCGACGGATTCTACTTCACCATTCCTACTGAGCCTAATGCTGAGAGCAAAAGTACAGTATGTGTACATCATATTACGCCCTTTTAAGCATAATGTCTGGACCCATTTGGCAAGGTCTTTATGAAATGGCAAAAGCGAAAAGAGATGCATAGTTTTAAGCATGATAATGGGCTGGATACGGATATCATAGATCCCATAAAGGATCTGAAGAAGTTACAAAATGATCTGAGCTAAAAACATCGAACACATTTCACCAGCTGGACAAATAAAACAAAAAAAGTGATATATATGAAGCATTTCTTTGCATATTTGCATGAAAGGAAAGATCTCATGCAGCTTAGAGCAGCTACCTTGAAGTTAATGCTTTGGTTCAGATTCAGAGTGCATTAAAATGGAAGAAGATGAGGGAGTGTGTTTAAATGCACACAGTCGTCCAACTAAGAATTTGTCTCCTGACTGAGCAGGAAGAAACTGCTTCGAGGCAGCTTCAACACACCAAACACAAATACCCCTGTACATATCAACAGAATACAGTATTACAACTACAGACTAACACATACTTGCAAAAAAACAATTAACAGAGCACTTACTCGCCTAACTATCCTGGCTAACACCAGCATTGTAACATCGGGACAAAGTACAATATTCAGGCTATTGTTAAAAGGGTTTTCTTTTTTGGTGTTTACGTCCAAACACCACAAACAGTAAAACTTCAAAGTCTCAAAATGTATCGAGGATATTCAAATGTGCAAGTAAACAAACTCACGTTAAATCAAGTGCCATAAAAACAAAGAAAACAAGAGGTTGATGTTTCAGTTTAAATCATGCACTGGGGACCTAATACTAGCCAGATATCTGCGTCAAAGTGAGAGCTGTCACACAGTGCAAAGATCACCATTTCAGTCATGCAGTACAACATGGGAAATAGAGCAAGGGACAGCGTCAAAAATAAAGTGTTTGAGGTTTGTCCTCAGAGACGTCTCGTAAAGGGAACATGTTTCGCAGTAATCTTTGGGTGGTGACACAAGGGGCAACTTTTTTGTTGCAGTATATTCAGGGTTCCCACTCAGGCTGAGAAATACGTCAGTCACATTGGATTTGACTGTTCAATACGAATATCTTACATTTAGTTTTGTTTCCCATACAAAGTTTTACAGTCTCACAGTAAACGGGCTCTGTGGGACATTCAGTGTCACTGCAGCATTAACTTAATATAGTAGACAAACTAACGGCGCTAACAACAGGTTATAAATGTGCAACAACATGTTTTGCCGACACTTTATCAAACAAAAGCCAGAGACTGTATGTTTTAACTTGTTGATAGCTGTAAATTCACCACTTTTTCACCTCATGCTGCAGTCTCTCTCTTCCTCTGTGCCGCTGCCTACGTATCTGCAGCTGCACAGAGTAGCATGAAAGTCAAGAGCACTCACTCTGCAGCAAAATCTGGGGACCAAAACACTGAACAGAAAGAAAACGATTACTCGACTTGAAGTCATCCCAATTGACTGAAGGTCTCTAACTTTCAAGGTCTTAGGTCCCACACATTTTCATGGAGAAGATTTCAAAAGGTTTTCCATGAATTTTCAAGGACCCATGATAGTTTTTCTTTCTTGCCGAACTTGCGTGGCGTTTTTTTCAAACATATTTCACACTATACACGTTGCTTTTCTTGTACTGCATTCAGACGCCTCTCACAGGTATTTTGAGCTCTGAGCAAATTGGTTTGATTTCTTTTGAAAACAGAGAAAAAAGTCAATGAGAAACTTAACAAGAAATGTCCTGCAAATTGCAAGGATTCTGTAGTTTTAGTAAATTATGTTGAAAAAGTTATCACCATTATTACCATTTAGAAAATTTTCATGATTATATCTTTAAAATTATGTTACAGAATTATTACTTTTTAAGCACTTTTTACAGGTAATTTTCCATCATTTTTGCTAATGTTTTTGCACTTTTTACTTATCTGTTGCAAATTTTGGGGCATTTTTTTTTCTAATGATTTGCTCATTTCCTTTTTCCCTTTTTAAAGAAATTGATCTCATTTGCTCAAGTTTCAAAGGGTTAAAAATCCAATGACTTTTCTTTAGGAAAATGCAGTTGTTTAATTACATTTACCTTCTTTTCCAGGTTTTTCAGTGGGAACCCTGTCTATTGCATTAAAATGTCCACATGTATCACCACCTCTTAACTTATAGACTCAAACCTGTCTATTACCTGATTTAATTGCATTTTGGCACATTATCAAATCACTTCATCTCATCTGAAAAGGAAGCTGCCCTTTGGCATCTTCAGAAAACTCCTTAACGCATTCACCTCACACTAAGCTGATCACAATTTTCCGTTTGGGGCGTTCTGCTCAGTCCAATTGGTCATAGTGATAATGAGACAATTAAGTCTGTACCACACAAGGCAAATCAACTGCTGGGCTAAATACTGACTGGAAGGATCAGATTGTGTGGAACAGCAGCGAGTCTTGAAGTACTCCCACATCGGAGGCAAAAATGCGTCTAAATATAGCTCTTCTTGTACGGTCACATCCCCTCGGGAAGCAGTGCTCCCCGCACAACAAAAAAACACATATTTGGCTAAACGTATGACATCCACATTTGGTTGTTCCTATAAAAAGATGTTTACACTTTAACGCTTATTTTATTCCCATAAACAAGGATTTTTTGACCACTGGACACAGCTGCAGTTCCTAAAATTCACCAGCCTCCATAAATTATTCTCCAAGTCCAAAGGACTATTGGTCACATAACTTTGACGACCATTAACAATTAGCTAATGGTGTTAATCTCTTCTTGCCTATAACAGTCTTACAATGTGTACGTATCTGTGTCTCAATAACCTCTTTTGATGATTACAAAGATGAATGAACAACCATCTGACGACATAGAAACAGTCTTTTCAGCTGATAGGATAACACACACACACACACACACACACACACACACAAAATGTCTATTTTTTTAAAGACTCACTGTATCCATTATTTCTTTTCAGATCAGTCTGAACCATAAATAAGTTAACAATATAGCTTATCATAAATAAATCTCAGTCTGTAAAATTCACATATAAATAGCCTGCTCCATCTTGCAGAGACTTCCCAGAAAAGAGAAGTGGACCCACATTTCGTTACTTTTCTTCTCTCCCTTTGACAATAAGATAAAAAGCATCCGTGATGTAAACACTGCGACTTTCCCTTTAAAACCTCTGGACAAAGACAGGTAAATGGAGCGGACAGAGAGAGAGAGAGAGAGAGAGCTGCGATCTTATGACGAGACTGAAGATGTCTCTCCGCTGTCTTTCTGGACCTGGGGCGGTAGAGCAGCCCTTTTCATTTTGGACACTGGTGACAACTTCTTCCTGGTCCAGTCCCTGATTGACACAGTCTGTGTGTGTGCAAGTGAGAAAAAAAGAGAAGGGATCGGCTATTGCTAGTGATGATTGATTGATATTGAGGTGACGGTTGCTGCTCCTGCTGCATGCTTGGTTTTGGAGACGTGCGGACGTCCATGCAATTGAGCCAGAGGCAGAGAGCTGCCCGGGACGGAGAGAAAAAGAAGAGAGCCGTCTCTACACTGGTCCGAGCCATCCCGCAGGTCACGAAACTGTCTGAATCTCCCTTTTTCCTCTCGCTGTCTCACTGTCCTTCTGAGAAGTGAAAGGCTGGATGCGCTGGTTGGTGCTCAGAGTCCGTTCCCAGGGCCCCGGGTGTGTTGACGGGCGTGCTGTTGGAGGGCTGCGGCTTGGTGTTGCCCTCTGGAAAATTCTTCTCCTGAGACTGGGAGGAGGAGGATGAGGAATGGGTACTCTCACTGGAACTGCTGCGGGTCTCTGTGCTGGTACTTGTCTTTTTCATCTTCCTCCTCTTGGCGAGCGGCGCTTTGTCCACCGTCTGCAGGCGGAAACCTTCCCGCTTACATTTGTTAAATGCCTGCGACAAAAAGAGGGGGATTGGTGAGGCACTTATTAGGTTTTCTCTCTCATTTTCAAAGGGAAGTACTGATCCAGCTCCTTGTCTCCTGGTACTCATCCCCATTCCTCAACTTCAGGGAATCTGCTGATACCGAGCACTAATCTTTAAGTGGTGCTTAAAAAGGGCTGATGCCAATTCAGCGCATCAGATCAGTGCATACCTGCATTTCCCTCATCTTTTCTGCAGTGTGTTGAACTACTTGCAACAAAATATGTTATCGAATGTGTTTTCATCAATAAAAAAATCAATTTTCAGGCGTGAAATACTGATCAACAACAACTGTTTTTACTATGGCTGCAACCAGAGAGCATACTAATCGAATATTTTCCACCAGTGACTGAATTCTTTTAAGAATGACTGAAAAAACTGAAAGCCACCTATCACTTTGACAGACAAACACACTGTAACGTACCTGCAAGTTTCCCACCCCTGTCCAGTTGGTGGTGTGTTCACATTGATTAGCTGGTAGATTTGACTTTGATCTTATGAGCATGACCTTGTTTTTCAGCTGGCTTTAGCCACAGCATATCACCTATATCTCTACATACCATTACAAAATGTCACAGCAGCTGAGTGTGTTGACATGGTTGGTGTCTCCGTTAATGTTTTCCTGACCCAGAGAATTACTGACCTAAATCTAAAAACAAGCATGCACTGCAGGTCACTTCTTACATTAAAGGTAGCTTTGACGTAAGTGTGGACGGAGGCAGTGGAGGAGCCGAGAATGTCCGGGGTCATGAGCGGGTTGGAGGACAGCTGGCTGTCGTCCTGCAGCCAGGCATTGTAACGCAGGCCGCACATCTTAATCCTCTTGTTTGGGTCGACCGTCAGCAGCTCTGCGGGAACAAGACGCAGATAATTACCTTTAGCGTTCAAAATAAACGAGTTAGGAGGTGAGCCGCATAGAGGAAGTGATTTCCTCTTCAGGTAGCTCAGTCACTGTGGGTGAAAAGTTCAAAGTTGGAATCCAAATGTAAACAAATGGGTAACAAAAATGGTAGATAATATCCAAACTTTGAAAAGATTCACTATTTTTGGACATGCTGTCACTCAAAAACAGGTATTTTCAAACAGACGCCAACTCTATAGACAACAACTAAAGTTCATAGTGTTTTCTAATGCTGTTTAGAGTTATCACATACACCTACAACTGTAGGGGATTAAATTACAAAATAAAGCCACAGGCTCATTTTCATTGTGATCATCTGAGAAGGCGAGATGTCAGGTCTGGCAAGACCGACAGGCAGAAATACAATGTCCATGATCACATACAGAAATAAAAGAGACATAAAAGGACAACACTGAATTAGTTTTTGCATGGTCCCTATAATGACAGACTACTTACTAACCATTTCTTCAGAACTTGCTTACAATGTCTTTCTGCTTCTATCAGTTTCAGAGACGCTGAAAGTTTATTCTGTTCAATTGCAGCCATATAGAAAAAGGCGTTTTTGCTCACTGAACTTTTAACTTTTAAATCTAAAAAGAACAAAATCTGTTGGACTGCATCTTGTTGAATGTTATCCCGCTAACATGAGCAAACTACTCGACCTCTGCATTGTGTTGGTTTTTTAGATGTAAATAAGATATTTTTTAACTCCTCCTCTTGACAGTTTAGCAGAGCATGGTATACACACTGCTATATATTTATCAAAATCACTCCACTGACAAGAGGTTAAGGTCATGCAGCTAGTGGTTGAAAACAAGCCACCAGTTCCTTCCTTACCTTGTATCAGGTCCTTGGCCTGCTGGGACACATTCCTCCAGGCCTCACCTTCAAAAGAGAAATCTCCTTGTTTGATTTTCTTCATAATTTCCTCAGCACTGGTGTGGGTCAGGCTCTTCTCCTGACACTGAAAAGGCACCTGACCGGACAGCATGGTGTACTGCAAACAGAGAGAAAAACAATGTGTTGTCAAAACACTATGAATCGAGTTTCAGGCTTAAATATCTACACTGTATATATAGAAAATAAACTTTTTTTTTTCCTGTCAGTGCAGCACAGGAAATGTTTGTTTTTTTTAATCATGCTGCCTAAGATGAACTGGGGAAGTTAGTGTTAAAACATATCTGCTGTTGAAATAACAACATGCTTTAAAAGAGCTCTTGACCGATCACGACTGTCCACATTATTCCACTTTTATGTTGCATGTTGTTGACCGTGGTTGAACCAGCACTAAACAGAAGAGCGCTGTGTGCTCGGCTGAATGAACAGGATACTCTCACCTTGGCCTGCTTACGTCTGCCCTCAGATTTCTCATTAGAATGACAGTAGTTGGGAACAGCCCTTTTGGCAGTGGAGGATCTATCCTGATCTCTGCTTTTCTCTCTCCCTCCCACTCTGAGTCTGCTCACTTTGCTTCCAGGGCATTGTGCACACAGCTTGTCAGTAGCCATTTCATCAAAGCTCCATGAGGCACACTACTCCCATAACCCCCCAGGGGGCGTCGGTGCAAAACAACACTTGCACAGAGAGCCTAGACTCTGTACGGATGACTGGCCGAGTATAGAAATCTCTCTCCCAACTCTCCGCCCCCCCCCGTGTGCCATCTCCTTCTCCTCTCTACCTCTTCTTTTAATTTTCCTCCTCTGCACAGAAAAAGGTTGAATTAGGATGACATTTCCGCTACCGGGAAGCAACGTTTCATATCAGCGTAGCCTTAACCAGCTCTGAGAGCCGGGCTGGTTGCTCTTCACTCTGTGGTGAGCGTTAAAACTGTGTCAGCTCACCACAGGATGCTGAAGGTTGCAGCGCTGAACAAGAGAGGAAGATGAATATCATGCAAATAAGATTAAACAGAACATGCACACACATGCATACATGCATGTGCCTATTCAAATGCATAAACCCCCCCAACACACACGCACGCACGCACGCACGCACGCACGCACGCACGCACGCACACACACACAGTGAGCCAATACTACAGCCAAAATCAGTAAAAATAACAGCTGATTGCTTAATCAGAATGGCCTGCAAATGTTTAAACCATAGCTGGATAACATCAACAAATCATCACTGTATGGAGCTCATGATTAAACATTAATTTGGTTTTAGAAATGCTTCGGTTACCATATTTATGAAAACAACTTTAAGTGGAGCTAGGAGCTGTGGATTTTAAAAACATTTTTATAATTGATACATTTACATAATCAGGTCACTTTGCCGGAGCATTGTGGAACGTGATAGTCTTCAGTAGGTCTGTTTTTGTTAACACATAATGATGCTCCTGAATATACCTAATCAAATATCTGTTATTTTATCCTGTTCCTGACTGAGCGGCATCAACGTCATCAAACTAAAAGTTCAATTTTGATGTGGGGTCACAAGTACCCTTAGTAACTTTTAACCTGAGCATGTAAAATATTTAAAAAATAATGTTAACATTCTGTGTTTGAATTATAAATTGTCACTATGTATGTCAGACATTCTAAAATATTTATACACTCTGGGATCAAAACATGAAATCCTGATACTCTCAACATACATTTTTGCTAGGCATGTCCTGATATATCTGGAGGGGCCAATATTCGCCTTGTTGACTGCCATCAGCCGATCAGCAAATAGGATGGCATTCGCTGATGGTAATGGCTAATGTTTTTCTGTTGTGTCACATCAATTTTGCGTAGACTAAAAAGCAAGGCTCGAGACTAACATTGTCCTGTTGTCTGTGGGACCTTTGGATCCTGTGAATTTACAGGAGGCAGTAAAGTCACCACTGACACATCAGGGGATGCACCCTATTGTTTCCCTAATAAAACTACATCGTGAACAACAAATCAGTGTTGACATCATCAGGAGCAGAGCGGGCTAACATTAGCTGTTAGAAGCTGGTGACCGTAAGTAACTCCTCACAGAGGCCGCACAATGAGTCACATTATGATGCAGTCAGGCTGTAGTCAGTAAAAACAAGTACTGGGCGAAGGTAAATTATAATGCTGTCATGATGTGTTCAAATGTAATCTTGTAAAATGTTGTTTTTGGCGAGAAACTTGAATAAATACAGTTGTTTGAAGGAGAAATTCGTTGATGTTTTCACAGCAATATAAAACTAGATATTAGAGAAGAGTATTACGGCATAAATAGTAGAAATGTGAAATAAAAATCATGTCTAAGAAAGGTATCTTAGAGATTGTTTTATTTGTTTGGCTGAATTTGTGCTCATTCAAATACATTGTAATGAATGGCTGAATAACCTTTAAACAGTTTTTTGTACAGTGTGTACGTTATTGTTACCTCGGCACAAAAGGAGGAGTAAAGAACAACAAAAACAAAATAAACAAAAAACGATAAAAACATTGTTATAAGCTAACAGCCAAATGGTTATTTTAAACATTTGTATCTGCCCAGAATTTCAAAGACAATGTCTCGAATTTTTACAGATATGGATACATTTGTCAACATCAGTGACACATTATCCATCATCATGATGAACAGGGCCATCAATGGATGTTTTTATTTATTGATTTAAGTATTTCTTAAGTGAGTAATTATTGTGATAGTTTATAAAGATGCACCAAATTCCAATTCCAAAATAATGCTCTAAATGTACTTCCTAAATCGCATAAATTGTATACTTAAAGTTATACATTTTAAGCAGAGAAAGCAGGTAAATGTCAACATTTTAAAAACTGTAACCAGTAATTGTTTGGTATTTTCTTCACTTGATAACTTAATCAGTTATCAAAATGGTGACAGGCTGATTTAAAATTGGTTAATTGATCACTTGTTCTGCATTAAGTGAATGTTTCATTTACTTTGTAGAAAGAAACTACTGTACATTTTCTTTCCGGTCATTATGTTTACAATTTCTGTTCAAATTGCCACAAATTAAAACACTTATGCTGAGTAACAGCCAAATGCCTCCAAGTAGGTTAATGTTGAGTTGAATAATGAATGATTCTCCATCAATTGAAACCGCACACACACGCTCCTCCCACACCCACTTACCAGAATGACCCCCAGACTCCACAGGTCACAGGACTCATCGTAGCCGTCATACTTGAGTATCTCCGGTGCTGCGTACTGCAGGGTGAAGCAGGGAGTCTTCAGGAGCTGATTGTCTGGTGGTTTGAGGCGAGCAAAGCCAAAGTCTATGATTTTTATCTCGGAGTTCTCACTCTCGTCTGTGAAGAGCAGGTTCTGTGAAGCAATTGGAGACACGGACAGCAATCATTTCTTTCTGCTCTGCAAAAATGGTCCACTCGAGAGCTTACTAAATTGGACATCAAGACTTGGCTGACCAGCTGCTTTTGACCCTCGTTGGGGTCAAACAATTTTACTCTTGTTTTGCAGAAGATTACAGAGTCAGAGTAACAATACGACAGATCATACAAAGTTTAGAAAAACACAGTAATTCTGTTTAAAAGCTTATGGTCCAGTGTTTCTGCGTTCACCACAGAAACACAAATTATGTTCAAATAGAAAAGAATTTCAGCCAACAGTCCTGCTGAGTGTTATGTCCAATACCTCCGGTTTAAGGTCCCTGTGCACCACTCCTACGTCATGCATGTGACTGACAGCCGACACCAGTTTTCGCATGATGCGGCTGGCCTCTGTTTCGCTGAAATGTTGCTTTCTGCGGATCCTCTCCAGCAGCTCCCCTCCACCGAGCAACTCCAGAACCAGGTATGTGTGGAGCTACAGCAAACACACACACACACACACACAGAGAATATATTTACAGGGTTCATGCACATTTCTACCTATAAATGTCAATGACTTTGAGGTAAATTTTCATGACCATAAATTCTCTGAAATGTCCTTGGATAATTTACTACGGCTGCCACTTGAGAGCTGAAGGTTTGAATCATCAATCGAGGAACCCCTTCAAAGCAAGCAGTCTTTTTTTTTTTCCAGTCAGTGTACTTAAGGGGATGTTTCGTTCCCCGGATTTAGCTCCAGAGTGAGCGCATCCTGCTTTCACGCTGCTCTCATGCACAGACAGCTATGGACTCAGACCCAGGGTGAGTCTGAGTGAGAAGAAAACAGCTGCCTGGAGGAAGAGAGGCTTAGTCTGGTTCAGCTCCAAGATAATCGTCATCTTCTGCCTTCTGCTCAGAAGTGGCGAACTGGGGCACCAAGAAGCTCACCTGGGAGAGCAGGCGGCCCCTGTAGGCTATGTCCTTGCTGCAGCAGCCACGGGTTCGAGTCCAACCTCAGTCTTACCCTCACTCTTCACCCTTTCACTCTAATCATCTGTCCTATTACATAACTCTATAAAGCCTAAAAAATAATCTTAAAAAAAATAAATTAAAGAAATTGTGATTTTACAGCTCACAGCAACTTATCAAACCAAAGCCAGAAACTATTGTGTTAACTAATGTTGACAAAAAATTGTGTTACACCTTTCAAATCTGTTATTTGTGTAGTTAGCCTGCATTAGCTTGGAGGGCTAACTTGGCTTGTTTACTTTATAATGTGAACACCAATGTCACCCTGACCATCCCGCCAAACCCAGTTAAAATTCTCAAACTCTCTATAAAAAAAGGGCCAATCAAATATTTGTATTGAACAGGCAAATCTAATTTGACTTGACCCATAATATTTATCTTCTCACCAACCTCTGTTACTCCCGACCTTTATTCTCTGTGAGGCTGCCCCTTAAAAGTCAAAGACTCAGATCATCAGTTGCAGATGTCAAATAATCAACTGAGACTGCTTCAAGTCAAGCAGTCATTTTTTTCCCGTGCAGTGTACGACTGGGGACGTTTTGGCCCTCAGATTTTGCTGAGGAGTGAGTATTCTTGACTTTCACGCTACTCTTTGCCACAGCGGACATGCAAGCAGCAGCACAAGGTGAGAAAGAGACTGCATCATAAGGTCAAATGTTTGTATTAAACTGCCAAATCTGATTTGGCTTCTGATTTGGGTACAGCCCTAATTCTTTGACATGCTTTGAACAGCAGGTGCACACACTCTTATAGATTTGCAATTAAACAAAGAATAAAAAGTTTGTTTATTAATGTAAAACCTGTCTTGCTTTCACTGCACTGAAAACAGCTGAATGTGCAAAATGGTTGATGAGATTTTTTTCTGTTGCATTATTAATATAGCAGCCCATCCCTGATCCCATGATGTTGAGATCAAACTGTAACGGTGTTGAGTAAAAGTGAAGGGGGGCAAACAAAGTGGGAAGGGAATAATGTGTCTGGGCGGCGGGGTAGAGTTTCTCATTAGTGCTGGGTCTGGGGAACAAAGGCAGGACTGGGCTGAGGCGAGGCGAGGCAGCGCTGCTTTGATCTGGGTCACAGGCCTCTGAGGTACAGTAATAACCCCACTGAGCTCATCAGGACTAAAGTGGTGCTCCTGGGCTTGAAGGACTCCGGCTAATGAACCTGTACACAGTCAACCACACGGACACACCTTCCCAACATCCGAGGTACATTTGGAGCACATGCACACTTAGTTTGGTTTGAGTGTGCGGCTCGATTAGCAACACGAGTAAATCTAGGTTTTTTCCTCTCGGTGCTACAAAATAGATGTTAGTGCAGCTGCAGTTTAAAAATACGATTGGTGTGAAATATCGAGCACACGGAGAGATGTTTGTGGGACAATACATGAAGAGATAAAGAAAGACCTTGAGGGCTTCCAGCCTCTCCATTAATCTGCCTTGTTCCAGTTCAAGGACTTAATAAGGCTGCAGTCCCCACAGGCTCCGCAGAGATCCATGCAAAACAGAATTTATGGTAGCTAACGTTTCCACCTTGGTTAACTCTACCTGGTCGTGGTAGATTTCATGCAACTTGACAATGTTAGGGTGGCCATCGCAGAGCTTCACGGCTGCTATTTCCCGCTGAGTCTGCGCCTCCATCCTACAGCAAACACAAGCAGGAAGCCAGATAACTGTCACAAAATACAACATAAATACACACATACACAGCAGAGTGAAAAACTGACTTTTCAGAAGGTGGATGCTGCATCCTATTACAGGTTTTGAACTGAAAATTTCATCTTAACCCAGAAAACCTTTATGGAATTATGCAGAATTTACATAACATATCAGTAAATAATAACAACAGCATAATTTACCAAGAAAACAACAACCATGGTTAAAAAAAAAAGACAGAACATCAGCAATTAACTTCCTACACTCTGTCTGAACTATACAATATCACTTCCTGACCATCAGTTGTGGGCTTTTTTTCTTCTTTTTTTCCAAGAGCAGTCTACAAGTTTAAGTTCTCTGTTCTCACTTTTTTTCAGAGGCATAAAATCCATTTTTAAATGCAGATTTGCGCTGCAGCCCCACTGATTTTTTTTTGTTACCCAAAACTTCCAACTAACGCAGGGTTAGAAAACTATTTCCACCAATATGACAGGAAAAAAACATCCTGTAATCCATTTTGAGAAACTTGACATGACTTATCAAATTATTTTCAGATAAGAAAGCATTATTTTGAGATACTAACTCATTTTGAGAAATCAAGTCCTTATTTTGAGAAAATTAAGCATTATTTTGAGAAAGCTTTTCATTTTTGTCAACTTTTTGCATTAATTTAAGATACTAACTCATTAATTTTAGAAACCAAGTCATTATTTTGAGATTATCAGACAATCTTTTGAGAAATTTTCTCATTATTTTGTGAATGTTTCTCATTATTTGGAGATATAATAATTCATTATTTTGAGAAAGTTTCTTATTATATTTAGGTTGGAACACATAACTGACTTATTAACTTATTATTTTGAAATACTATTTTTTCACGAGTTCCTTATGTCATTATTTTAAGAAATTATTTTTTCCCCCACATTTTTAAGATACTTGGTCATACATTTAAGATATTAACTCATCATTTCAAGAGTTTTCTTATAATAACTTACAGTATCTTGTTTTTTCATCACATTTGGCTTCCATAGTAAACAACATGGCGCTGTGAGCAAAGTGTGACTTACTATGCGAATGTGCCTGTCTGTATTTCTGGAACACGTTTTTGTTTCAGGCAGATTGTCCCACTGAGGCTTCCTCTTATTAGAGCCATAATAGTTGGTGCCACACAGCCAGTGGAGGAGTGTAGGAGTGTTGTGTAGGACTGCAGTCAACACACTTTATCAAAGCTTGTTTTGTAGCAGTGGCGACCAAAAAACAACCACGATTGTGATAAAAGAAAAATGTATTAAATACATTATTGTAAAAAATGTATTTACAATTAATTTAAACTACATCAGACCTCAAACAGATTATTGAGGAAAATAAAATCAGAGAAATTATACAATCGAGTCAAATTATGACAATATTTGTATCAATCTGTTTTAGAAAACATTGTTATATTAGCTGACAAGGGTCCAGGTTTTGCCAGGAAGAGGAGGAGGGTGGCTGACTGAAACTATTAAAGCCACACAGCTAAAAGCACAACACGTCAGCACGCAGGGTTTGAGTTTGTACCTCTTGCTGACAATCTTGACTGCGTATTTCTGTCCAGTCTTCTTGTGTGTGCACCGTCTGCAGATGGAGAAGCTTCCCTCTCCTAAAGCACTGTCCTTCAGGTCCATCTCATAACTCGTGTAGAAAGGTGAGTCCTGCAGAGAGGAACAGAAACTAGTTGTTTGGTGTAGGCAACACCAAAGTGTCTACACAGTTGCAAATGACCTAAATTAAAGAAAGAGCTTGTTTTTTTAACCCTCTTCAATAAAAATGGAGTCCATCAAAATGTTTTAAATTATTTTGTGTTAAAACAGATTACATTTGAACTCAATTTATGTTGACTAGAATAAGAAAACATTTTGTACACTTTTCTTAACATTACATGTTATGTCTCATTCTCTATTTAAAGACACAATTCACGGGGGTCAGAAATACATTTCTTATTAAATCTAATTCAAATTTGGAGCTCTTTTTGTGTGCAAAATTCATATTACACATGCAACCTAATTCAATAATTACTGACAACAGGATGAACCATGAATTATACTGACTGTTGTGTCTTTTTGTTGTTATTGTTTTGTTCTTTTTTGAAATATATATTGCTTATTCTATGTACATTAAAAAAAAATCAAACTTTCTTTTGTTTTGTGATCGGAAAACTTTTAACACCACACAGTGATCAGCAGCAGTCTGTGAAAACTAGTTTAGGAGGAACTCAGCAGACTTCTCTTATTGTGCAATGTTATCAAAATTCAGTTAAGAAAAAAGTGGAAGTGGTGAATGTACATGACAGCCAAACTCTAGAGAAATCCAGATTTTCCACATCTATATAAAAATATATTTAATATTACTTCGAGACAAGACGAAAGACTATTAACTAGCCTCTGAGAAAATCACATAGAAACCTGTAAAGCAGAGTGAGCTGAGGCTTATTTGAATTGTGAGCACATATGGAGCACATTGTTGCCTGACTGCTCGGCTGAAACTTCCTCTTTCAAAAGTGTGTGAGCACTAAATGAGTAGTAGGCAATGACCACACTCACGTACAAGCCAAAATGCTGATAGCACTTTTTTTGTTAATTAAATACTGACTTGACTAAAAAGCATTAAAATATTAATTATCACCAATATAACAAATCTGACAACAAGTGTTGAAAACAGCAAACAGCAAATTTTCATATCACTTAAAACGTCACACCAGCAGGCACCCAGGATGTTGATGAGAAAGCTTGAAACCCAGTGACCCCACAAAAGCAATGCACCACCACCATCTCAAAAAGTATTACACAGATACACAAATGCATTCATTAACAAACATGATAAATAAACAGGCTCATGTCTCATGAAAACTCAATCTGAATCTGAGTGAGTAAAACAAGTACAGTAGTAAAAAGATGGTTCCAGTGGAACAGAGAGGAGGGAAAAAAATCTCATCTGTCTGTGACAGCAGCCATTAGCTTAAGTGTGTTTGTGCAGGGGGATCCAAGTCCATTCATCTTACCTTCATCATGGCACTGCGGGCCACCGCAGCAGAGCCCGGCCTCTCAGAGCCCCCGCACAGCTGGACAGGGTCGTCCATCACCACATTCCTCTTGAACAGGATGGAGGGGGCCATGAAAGAGTAGCCCTGCACGCAGAAACACATGAACTCTATGTGTTTACATTTTAAAGGGAGAGCTGGACAGTAAGGACAGAGGGAAAGGAAACAGCCGCTGCTGAAGTTAAAAGCCTGCAGCATTAAAATCTCCCTGATTGGACTGCAATTTATAAACAACACACATTTATAAACACTGTCTTTTAATATTAATATTCTGTCCCTCCAAGATCTTGCAATCCCAACAGTTCATGCACATTGTGCAAAATTTTGCCCAGTGACTCCAACTTAACTGCGATTTGACTATCAAAACAGGTAAAATCTCATCACATTGTAGAGCTGCGTATTGATTCACTCAGCACCTCTTCCTTTTTTCTCAGATTATCATGAGACTATTGTTGCAGGACTGGAGCTCTGTGCCTGACACACACACACACACACACACACACACACACACACACACACACACACACAGTAATGAGGCTATCTGTAACCATCGCACAGCTATTATTATTCAACGGTTATTACGAGGTCTAATGACAGAGTTGAGCTGTTTCGGTGAGAGATTAGCAGTTTGGTGTCTGATGTTAAGCGCTGCTGCGAGGCTTCAGCTCAAGCGCCAAAAATATGATAAGCAGTGATGAGATTACGTTGTGTTGTGTTAGCTTGTGCTAACTGGGAGAGCAGGAGGAGAGCGGCTCACGAAGACGGTAGCCCAGAGTTGCGAACAGCATCATCTGAACGTTGGCGATAAGCTGTCGATGCCCCAAACACCCCGACCATCGCAAATAGATTTTAATTCTGTGGGAAAAACTGAATGCTTGTAATGATGACCTTTAAATCTCAGATGGCATCACAACTATTTTTGCTATTTTTACTTGCCCCCTTAATTTCACAGCAAAAACCACCACAACATGCATCAAAATGTTTAGAAAAGCTGCAATGAAACTAGGCATTTAAGGCCACAACCATCCCCAAAACAGCCCACAAAATCCTGGAGGGACTGAATAATAATAACCTCCAAATCTGTGACAGCATCACAACCATTTTTGCAATCTTCACTTGCCCCCTTCAATTTCATAAAAAAGAGCCTATAACGTCTGAACATGCATTGCTTTTTTTGTGTTTATTTTTTTAGAAAAGCTTTAGAATGGCTTGTCAGGCTGCAACAATCAAAAAACAGCCCATGAAATCCTTGAGTGGCTAATATTTACTGTTAAACTTCTGATGTTTTATGTCAAAGCAGCCTGTCAGCTCCACAATAAACCAGATTCTGTTCATTTGTGAGTGACAGTGGCTGTCCAGCTGTTCCTATTGTTAGACCTGTCATTGTGAAGCGCTGCCCGCTTAATTCCAGCTGTGGGGAGCCCAAAGCTTTGAGCTGGCATTAATCTCTCTCTCCCTTTTTCACCGGCGCACACACAGCTGTGTGGTATGTAGTGACAGCCATGGATGGACGGAAGGATGGGTGGTGAATGAATGAGATGCCCTAAATTGCCGGGCTTGAATATTTGATTGCTCTGCTGTGAAATTACATCTTGGCGCTCTTAATGCAATTTTAATTTTGTTTTGTGAGGCACCGTGGGGGAGCAAGTGCACGGTTTAAAATTGGGATTGCTGTCGTTATCTCAGAGATTGCTAGGCTTGCAAATTATAAAGACCACAAAATTTCAGACTATGTGAATGGCAGCTGAGAGCGAAAAAAGCCAAGATGAAGTTGGCAATCAAAGACTGAAGGCGTAACCGAGACAGACGTGGTGATGCTCTCAAAGTGTAACCTTTTATTCCATGAGAGAAGCCCGTTAATGGATCTATTGATCTACCGAGCTCAAGGATCCAGAAGGCAATCAGAGTTGAAATTTCATGCAATACATCAGACAGCCATCAGCTGGCACAGAGTTGTGGGCCATATTATGGTTCAAAGCTACATCAAAAATAGTCATTCACATCTGTTACTTCAATAAGAGCTGCATATGGCAGCAATTACTTCAATAAAAGACTCTTTAGTCAATTTGAATACCAGTGCACACAGACAGACTCATGTTGACTTACAGCAACCTTTTGAGGACATTCAAAACTTCACTTGATTACTTCAATTGCTGTGGAGTATGTCAAATATAGTCACAGACAAAAAGTGGATAATGTATAATGCAATTTTTCATCCGTGTCAACATTTCACACTGCCTGCAACCAAAGCCCAGACAAACATCGGCACAAAGCAAATGCAAATAGAAATGCTGTCCTGTGCAATAACCTGCAAGCAGCACAAAGGAATGTTTCTGTCTGTAAACAACAAATACAATGAGCCACAACAACAAAATAGCCTGGTTATCTTAAAACTAAGGCTGGACGAAATGCACAAAAAAATTATCACAATAATTTTTTCCATATTGATCAACATAGATATTTATCATGATGCTGCCAGTTTGAAGAGTATGTTAAAAATGACTGAAGCCTGAAGGAACCCGAGGGCTCATTAGCGAAACCTAATAATATTTTATAATTACTATATATTTTAACATAAACAGTAAGTGTTTAAGTGTGCAAACATGGCTTGGCTTATAATATCTTTTGCTATGATAAAAAGTTAAGAACAGGGTTCATACAGGTTTTTACCAATAAATGTACATGACTTTTGCATGACTTTAGGGCAAATTTCAAAGACCATACATTCTCTGAAAGGACCATCGACACTCATTATTGGTTCTTTTTCATACGATATAATAGTTTTTTGAAATATAAATCATTTTTAAGAAATTAAGAATAGGATCAACTGAATATTTAATTATAACTTTGGAACTGTTTTTTGTATTTACTTTCCTGCAGATTTTTAAAGAAAACAAGTTTTCTTTAAAAATTCAATTTGGCCATTTTTTTTTCTTTTTTTTTTTTTTCAAGAAAATATTTTGGTGATTTTTTTTTCTTTAAATTTTTTGGGCAATTTTAAAAGAAAAGATGTCTGTTTTCTCCCAGGCCTGGAAATTGCTATTTGCAAATTCCATGACTTTTCCAGGTTTTTCACGACAAAACAAACTTAAATGTTTACTTTAAATAGCATTTAAAGTAAACATTTAACTCTGCAAACATGCTTTATCTGCCTTAACAAAACATTAAAAGGTAGCTTGCCAAGTGAAAGATGAATATAATAAAATACATTTCAAATAATAAATTAATAAATAAATGTGAAATAATTCCAGAAATGATCATTACATTTGTAACTCTTTGTTGTGTTTCCTGTCATGGTTAGCACTTCATCGTTTCAGAGATATCCAAACTTGAAAAGGATAATGTGAGTTCACTTTCAGCACTTTCACATAATGAGCTCTTTGGCTGTGAAAACAAACCTGCTGTGTGATTTGTTGTTGGATCTACTCATATCGAGTACAAAAGTCCAAAGTTTATCATCGTTGCTGACATAAATTTTATCGTGATCCTCTATTGACTTCGTTTTATCACTCAGCAAATACTCACATCCCTTCACACTTTCCTACCTGGAAGATGCGGTCACAGTTCTGAGGCAGAGCTGCAGGGGAGTAGGTGGGATCCATCTCTGTGAACTCTTCTGCAAAGTTGCTGACATCCAGCTCGTCCCGGATCACAGGCTTGAATGGGGCAGGCACCTTCTTGGCTGCCAAATCCTCCCAGTTTATTTTCTAAAGAGAGTTTAGGGGGAAAAAAGTGTGGTTCATCCCCATCCTTATTAACATGGCTTATACAAACACTGAACCCTGTGGCTGGACCAGTTGGGAACCAATGTCCTAAATGCTATTCACTCAGGGCAGCCCCATATGTGAAGTCACAGCCCACTCTGTCATTTAGTTTTTCTAAATATTGTGAAATATTCAAGACAAGCAAGAAGATCCACCTGGTAAAACGGGTGTTTTTTTACATTCTCTGCTCCATTAGGACCTGAGCCCAATCTCGTCTTTGGATCTTTGATGAGGAGTCGTTGGATGAGGTCTTTGGCCAGAGGTCCCATGTCTTTGGGGAAAGGAGGATCCTTTTTTGAAATCCTCCTGTGATGTGTGAGACAAATATGGTCAGAGTTGTGAAGTGACTAAATGAACGCTAGATGCAAGCTGTGGCTGATGATCAGGGAGAATCCATACTTGGCAATGTCTGTGTGCGAGTTCTCATCTCCGTCAACAGTGAAGGGTGAGCCGCCTGTCAAAAGCTCGTACATCAACACGCCGAGGCTCCACCAGTCCACTGCCTGGAATACATGAAAGCAACAACCCGTGATTTTAGCTAAACAGACTAAAAGAAAAATCTCACTGGGGAGCACACAGGAATACAGACAGGCGAGTCTGAGCTGCTTGATTTCATCAAAAGCACAACAGCATAAAACATAAAGTTACCTTGTCATGTCCAGACTCTCCACCTTCCACAATTTCTGGAGCCATATATTCAATGGTGCCACAGACAGAAAACGCCCGTTCAACCTGTTTTAACAAAAACACAAATCAATAGAAACATTTTAGAATCCAGATATGAAAGAAAAAAAACTACAGGGGATCTTCTTCTTCTCTGTGCCTGCAAGTGGGCAGGACTGTTTTAGGAAAATTTAAGAATTTCTTTTAAATGCCAATGTTGTATGAGGAAGCAAATGCATTTATCACATTTGTGTGCATTCCCCTCAAGGATAAACACGATATGTTTTCCTAAGAAACACTAAATATGGCCATGATGTTTGTTTGTTTTCAAGAAAACTCCACAGGGAACCTCAAATATTCATGACTAAATGAGCAACAATGTCGGTTTCAGTTTGGAATAAGATTGCTTTTTTATGTATTCATTATCTGTTAGGAGTTTAGTTTACTTTATTTGCACATACATGTGTATAAAAAAATAATTAGCTCATAAGTGCCATTTTTGTAAGTGTGCAGAAATCTGTTAACAATAGGCAACAGACTGAGTATGCCTTTCTGTTTCTCTTTTTTTGTGTGTTAGTTTTTCTGGTGTGTCATGTTAGATGTCACAGACATGCCAAAAAACAGGATCAGTAAACCGTAGAAAGCAGCATGTAGGCCAGTGAAAATGTTACAGTGGTTACTTCTTTTTTTCATCTCTTCTCATGCAGTCACTCTTTTTTTAAACTCAGAGCCGATTTTGAACAGTATTTGAGCAAATGTTTCTTGTACTTCTGATCAAGAATGGGCTGGAGCACATAAATATCTGTAACTATTGCTGAATGCTTATTGTAACTACTTCAAATAAAGTCGCCCAGTGTTAGGGGGTATTAGTGAGTTTTCTGTCCATTGGGAAAGGGGCTTAGGAAAATATGAACACAGGGCAGGAGAATCCAAAAATGGCTTATGAAGATACCTCACCTACAAAATAATCTGTAATGATTATTCCAACAAGCATGCATAAAAAAGAAAAAAAAACAATTAAAGAAAAAAAAAAACAAAGATTGCAAGTTTAAAGACTAATCAGCAATACAAAACTGATAGCAATGTATAAATTATGAGAAAGGTTCATGCATGCAGGATGAGATGTATTAAAAAGAAATCAATAAAGTGTTATAAATCTTTGCAAATTAGAGTCCTTTTCAGGTGTTTGGGATTAATGATAATGTAGATGTTGATTGCAGTGATGGAAATAGGTGCTTCCAAAGAGATGGCCCTCTATATTTCAATGAATATTGATTAAGAGAAGTGTGAATATACGACAAAAAATTAAGGTCTTAAAGAGATTCTTGAGGAATATGAGTGAATGCCCCAGTTTAACACACAAAAACTCTGCTAATCAGCTTCATTGGGACTGTGTGGGTTATCACTTTAAGGATTGAGAATATTCAACACTTTCTGTTTTGATATGCTGTACCTGATCAAATTCTTTACTGAGGCCAAAGTCTGTGAGAACTATATGACCACTTGAATCCAACAGAATATTCTCAAGTTTCAGGTCCCGGTAGACAATCCCAAGCTGCAAAACGAAAATGACAGAGGGGTAAGTGAAACACAAAGCATGTGAGCATCAACAGCTCTTCTGAACAGACAAGAGGCCTTGGTTGTGATGAATCTGGGGTTACCTTGTGTAGATGTTCTAGCGCCAACACAATCTCTCCACTGTACAAGGCTACTTCTTGCTCCTTAAATCGCACCCTTTGCACCAAATGTGTGAAGAGCTCCCCACCATTAACGTAATCTGTGATTAAAAAAGATTGTGCATGTCATATTTCATCAAAATTAATGTAAGTGGGCTCTTTGGAAAAGTGCAAATACTTCTCCTAAATTTTAGTTTATATAAATTAACTCAGCTGGGGAAACCTTTTTTCTTTCACAAATCATTAACCTTTTATTTTTCTTGTATCGACATTACACAGGAGGCAGTTTCCTATAAAATATCCTCACCAAGAATGAGGTGCAGCTTGGTATCCGTCTGGAAGGCATAGTGAAGTGTAACGAGGAATGGAGATTGGCGGATGTGCTCCAGCACTTGCCGCTCCGTCCGCGTGTGTTCGGCAGTTTTTGCCTTTTGCACAATAGTGGCCTTTTTCAAAACCTTCATGGCATACAGCTTCCCTGCATCATGGCCACTCACTTTCCTCACCAGGAACACCTTGCCGTATGCTGGTGGTTAAAATAAACAAAAGCAAAGTTCAGCTCAGACCTGAGGCTTCAAAATACACACAATATCGGATGCCAGACTGGCAAGCAAACTAACCGTCATGCTCTGGTCAACACAGAGAGAGACTTAAGTCACAGGTTTCACTCACCTCCTGTTCCCAGTACCTTTAACAGCTCAAAGTTTTCAATGCCCACCCTCTCTACGTGGCCCGTCAGGTTGGCTGAACCAGAGAGGAAACAAATATTACAAACCAGAAACCAACCAACCAAAATCAGATAAACATCTCAATTTACATAACAAAAAAGTAACTAATAAAAAGTAATTAAAAAAATAATAAACACCATGTTACTGGAGATGAGCAGAGTACATGTATGTCCCTAAAGGGTTATTCACGCTCAGAAAATGATGTGCAATAGCATATTTTCACACATGTACAAAAAGACACATCAATGAGTAGCTAGACCTCTAACAAAAGAATATTTCCACATTCAGTAATTTTCCATTGACTGACCACCTGAGGCTTATCTGAGATATTTATGTTTATATTCACAGCACTGACAGCACTGCTGTTTGCACTTGCATTATAAATCTCCTGCCTACTGTGATTGGTGCCACACTGAGAACTAACATGGCCTAAAAGCCATTCACTAATAATGCCTTGACAATTTGTACTAAATCAAATGAATACGTACAGGTTGTCGACATAAATTGGGAGTATATCAGAAAAGGGTCTGGTTCTTTTCAAAAATGTATTGTAACTCTTTAGACCACCTTTAATCCTGGTCTTCCTCGACAGTAAAGATGTTTCTCTTCCTATGTGATAACAAGGTAAAAAAAATATTAGCGTCTGGTCAAAATCGAATGTCAACTTTCAAGGCTGACAAATGATGTCAATGCAAAAGTGCCAAAAACTGAACTGCAATTTGAGTCAATGCCGTGGATATATTCAAAGACCTGAATCCAGCATTGAAGGCAGTACCGGTTTATTCCTATGATAGCAGCTCAGTGGCACATGAAGCCAAAAAATAACTTGAGAAATTCAGAAATTACTCGCATGAGCCGGCTACTTCCAGTTTAGCACTCCGCTAATCTGGATGAGAATAAAATGATTTAATCTTGCAGCTCTTCCAGACTTTCAAGATGTTATCGGACCGAACGGGATAAATCGTGATACTGCAATGAGTAATTTTGCTGGGGTTGTGAAACTAAAAAAAAAAAATTACAGCAGAAATAAAAAAATATACTGCCTGGTACAAAAAAGATTTTGGTCTCTATATCTTATTCAAATATTCATGACACCTGCACAGGCAGTTAACTGTTATAAAAATCAACTGTTAACATTTGATTAAGGTTTGAAATTATGCATATTTAAGGGTGGGGCCGCTTGAGTGACAGTCTGTCTGCAAGGCGTTGCTAAAGTCTTCAAAATATGGTCACTTTTATGGTCACTTCTGGCTCCAAAAAGCTAAGATGCTGGCAGTCAAAATGCTGGACTCTAAGCTTCAAAAAAGGAGTCCACAAACCAGTGGGTGATGTCATGGTAGCTACATCCATTATTTTATAAAAGTTTAGGTTCAAAATAAGTGAGGTCATTCTCATTGTCTATTGAATACTGTATATAGCACCAAGTTGTGAATACACATTTGTAACTGATCAGCTGTTTTAAACCATTCTTGCCAAAAAGCCGGACACCAGAAGGCCCATTACATCACTTTATAGTCCCGTGTGCTTTTTGTTTTCTAACTAGTGCACATGTTATAAATAATGTAATCTTGCATTTCATTTTGATACAAAGAGGCTCTGAGCAATGATGCTTTGAGGCGAAAGAAATCAAACTCTGCAAAGCTAAAAGGTTTCAGTGGGTTTTAAACTGGAGGATCAGCAATTTAAAACACTGGACAAGTTAGGAAACTCTGGATGGTGGCTAAATGAACGCATAGCCAACAGCAGTAGACTGGTAGTACTGGGAGGAACACATACATAATCAGCAAACTTCTGTCATGTAAACAAAGATCTAAAAAAGGAGATGTGCTAAAAAAAACTGACTCAATCTCTCAAAAAATATGCAACAGTATGAGATAGTCTTCCATGCAACTGCAGGCAAACTTGCTACATTAACCAGAAAAAGGTCATTATCTTCCATCAGAGATCTTCAGTGAATTCAGCACACACCGTCAGTGACTCCTCGTGTTTTTCTAAATCATGGCCTCCCGCTACAGCTGGCTGAGCATAGCACACTCTTAGACATGCATGTCCATTGTAGTGAACACATTCCTCCTGTCTCACACTGAGAAATGGGCTACTGAGCAATTAAAGCGTCTGATTTAATATTTTCCGCTGCCTCTCCCATTACGCACGAGAAGAAATGCTGCAACTATTAGACACTTATTGTATCATTTCAAAACAACAACACCGTCCTTCAAATGTGAAGTCAGGGGTTCAGGTTGCATAACACCCTTGTCAAGCTCATCTGCCAAGGCCAAGTTTGATTTCGGTGTTTATAAATAGACTGACTATAGGTGTCCGACCGGATGATTCCCTTACTGCCACACAAGAGGAACCTCTTCAATCTACAGGGGACAAATGTCAATGAAAAGCTTTGCTTGAATAGTGAAATTTGGTTAGATTCCTAAATAATTAAACTTAAACACCCAACATCTAATTGCAACTAAATTTCAACAAACATTTATTTGGAAAAGTGGAAAATCTACCTTTCTACCGTACAAAGCAATAACACAAAAATGACTAGGATTAATCAAACTATAGCAAGTATGTCCCCTGCAGATCATTTCTCCATAAAAAAAACATCTTGATTAAGTGGGAGGAAGACTAATGCTCTGACTTAATAAGTAGGTTTATCCTGTCACCACTAGGTCAAATGTTACAGCAGGGGTCCCAGGGCAGGGCTACAGAAAAACAAGTGCCAGTGATAACTAGACTGACTGCATATTTGGGGCAGGGCAGTAAATGGGGGTGCAGCACAGTCATGTTGCAGCCTGAACAGCAGCACTGTGTCATTATAAACCAGTTGCAGCTGAAGTAGAGCCCAACTTCATTCAGCAGCCGTCTGCAGTAAATCAGTACACTTGCAAATCTACTTACACAGCCACCTTCACTGAAGTGTCAACCATAAATATTTGGGGAATGCAACATTACTATAACTGTATTTCCTGTTGGTTCTTTTGGAGTCATGTTCTAAGTTGCTGCTTGTACAACAGTCTTTCACTTTTTACCAGGGATGTGGGAAAGAAATTGATACAGCATAGTATAGCGATATTTTGAATGGCGATATTATAATGATACAAGGAAGATACAATTAAGTAAGATAATGATCTTAAATAAATCCAAAATGTTGGAATTGCAAATTAAACTTCTGGTAGCAAACTAGAATAATGAAATGGATTACTTTTCAGTCCACTGGACACAGTTAATGTTGTACAAACACAAAATAAAATACTGGTAGCCTACAATAATAATAAAATCAATTAGTGCAATAAACATAATTAAACTAGATTAAACAAATTACACGTTAGTAAAAACTTGATATTTTTATGTAAAACAGATGTTGACAAAGTTTTCTTTTAGAGATATAATTTGATAAAAATCAATACATCACAATATGTTGCAGAATGTGTCATTGCAAATCTCAGCATATTGTAGGGCCTCTGGTGATTCTCACCCCTATTTTGTACGCAATTAGCAGCAGCATCATTTAAGGAAAAATAAAAGTCCCAGTTTTACCTTTAGGGCGAATAATGTACAAGGCTAACCATGAGATGAAGATATTTACTAGTTTATCATTATTGCACTAACAAACAGTGCCTACTGTTGATGTGCACTCCTGTATAACGTGCAGAGGGAAGCTAACGTTGATTTCTGAGACTTGACAGCACTGCAGCTGCTCTTCGTTGGCTAAGGAGAAGTTAGCTAACAAACCAGGCAAAAACTGAAAACCCCACTTATTAATAACGAGTAATTACCGTTAAGTTGATGCGTTGATAGTAGCAAAAACTTGCTGAATATCTCTGCCGATGGTCTGAGATAGCCTGGTTAACGTTACATATTAACAACAAGCTTAAGCTAATGTTATTACCTGGGCTGACCACGGTTATTGCAGTTAGCTAACCGTAGAAAAATGGTTAGGTAACGTTAGTTTGCGTGAGATAGCAGCAGCCTTACAAGTAAAGAGCTAACGTTAGCCTTCCTCTGCCATTTTTGGACTTGAGTAACGTTAACGGTAGCGTTCAATACAAATGCCCATTGACAGTGACAGTTGGCTCCTCCAAGCTAGCCTGCTAACATTACCCCCGGGGGCACGTGTCTCCCTAAATAAAAATGACTGCATTTAAAAGTTTAACTGCAGCTAACTTACCATTTTTGAGCTCAAGTTTCACAGTAAAGAGGTCACCTTCTCTGGAAGATCCCTCCATCGGGGATGGCATCGTAATTTCGTGTTCCAATTATGTTCAAAGATGCTTTTCAGACAAGGTTGCGTTCACCTCGCGAGCTAGTTTGCAATATAAACATGCAAAAAACTAATTGTTAAGCGAGATAATTAAACGCCTGTTTAGTTAGGCGCCACTCTTGACAGATAAATTGACAAAATGTTGCTACTAAACCTAGCAGCAAGCAAGCCCAAAGGAAACACTTGCTTCTTCCACACCACCACTACCACTACCTTCGCAACCAGACAGTCCCTCTTCTCTGATTGGGGTTGCTATGAGAAAATGTGAGCTCTGATTGGTTCGTTTCGTGATTGCGACACATGATCCCGCCTCCCTCAGAGCGCTCATGCTGCCTTCACTTGTCCCTCGTACACGCTCTGTCAAAGGTCAGGAGTTACAAAATTAATATGCAGTCAATTGCGCATTAAAAATGTATCTCCAAACCATACCAAAGTAAAAGTACGTAAATGTGAGTATCTGCATATACCCAAAGTATATCACTCATTACACAAACGGATCCATGGCAAAATAATTTATGTTATATTATGGGATTATGATTTTTGATACATGTACCTGTTGCAGCTAGTAGAGGTGGGGCTAACTTAAATACTTAATATATGACTAATAAAAAGAGATATTTTGGCAATTATTATTATTATTATTATTATTATTATTATTATTATTACTGTTATTTTATATGACAATAACTAACTGTGCTTGTGCAATACATACTATGGACTGGACAATTTGTTGACTGGCATTTTCATAGCTATCGCTTTTAAAATGTGGTTTTTGCATCATGCTGATTATTTTAATACTGCATGCAACATGTGTCTTTTTTTTACTTTTATGCACTCTTTATTTCATTGTATCCTGCACATAACAATACAGGCTTTTTATTCTATTCTATTGGATCATAAATGGTAATGTATGAGTTGTGTAATGAGCTAATGGGTGTATTTTGGGGCATAATATCAACATTGAAGATGTAGTATTATTGTTGCATATGGACATGAGAAGATTTAAAGTATGATAAGTCTGTGAATATTGATGTAAACATCTCCTCTATGTTATTTATTCTATGTATAATCTTTATGTTACATGTCAAATGAATAAAACATTTTTTAAAAAGTTGATTTATATGTTGTATTAAAAATCTAAATGTTCAAAGTTACCAGTAACTAAAGTTATCATATAAATGTAATAAAAAGTGCAACATTCATCTCTAAAAATGTAGTTGATTAGAGGTAAGCACCATGGAAGCAGCTTAAACTCATGTATCAGTACTTCAAAATTGTACATAAATACAGTAAATGTATTCAATTACACTCAAAGACTGGGAATAGTACTGTAAATACAACCAAATGTGTTTTGGTGGGTTTTATTTATATTAGAAAATAAGCAAAACATTTGTAGAAGTTTTAGTACTAGCACAGTAATGGAGAGTTACCAACTTTAGTCAAGTACATTTAAGTACAATTCCAAGGGACTGCTTTACTTGCGTACTCCATTTTAAATTGTTTCATAATTCTACTGCAGTACATTTTAGAAACACTTTTCACTCCAACATTGATTTGAGAGAGCTGTTACTAGTTTGGAGATTAAAATTTTACAAAAAAAGATTATCTGACATAACATGATGTTTTACTATTGATGTATTACACAACATTGCATCAGTAATAGTAATTTGATACTCTATCTCTTGGCACTCTTTTTTTTCAGCAAAGTTTCTCAGTACTTCTTAGACCACTGTGCTAACACGATTTAGTTAAGGCCACAGCTTGATCATTAACTTGGGGGCGCACACGTCTAGAATAACATTTAATGACCTTTATGAAATTTTAATGTTCCAACAGCAATTACCAGCATCTTGTTTTGCCGCAGTGAAAGATAAATAGAGTTAGACACAGTAAATTATTGGGCAAGAAACAGCATATCAGGAAAGTGATCAGTTCCTGTTAGTTGAGGTAAAAATATCTGAGGTAGCAAAGATTAAAGTCATGATTATATAATGAGTTGAAGTGGATTTTAGCTTTTTTCTTTTTCACCTTTTTTGCTTTGTCATTTTCATTTTATGTTTTAATTGGAGGAAACAGATGTGTTCACTTTACTAGGAGTCTTGTAAGTGCCGACCTGCATTGGAAAAAATGCAAAATCATGCAAAGTGCTGCTGGTGACGAATGGCTGCACAAATAAAGGGACAGGAGCTTTATCGTCAGTCTGTTATCATCCCTGTCCATCCTAACACCTGGAGTCAATTTCAGGGACACTCAGCAACAACCAGCCGTAGTGCAGCCTGTGCATACCTGTAGAAGCCATTTCCCCAAGAGAGGTAAATGTAATGTAGTTCACCAATTTGTACACAGGGTGTCACCTTTGTGCTGTGATCGATTTTTAAAACTTTCCATTTGTCTTTCCATTCTGCTTTAGTGAAATATTGGACAGACTATTTGGGGCTTTAACAGAATTTAAGAGGAGAAATATATCTTTGGTAGAACTGCAACAAGAAGACATCTGAATCATGAAAATGTCTAAATTATTATTATTATTATTAAATGATTATTTTCTCTGGCAAATGCCAATGTTGTAGTAGACTGATGATTTTGTGATCTTATATTTAAAAATAAAAATGTTGTGCAGTCAGCCTGCCTGTATTTGCATTTTGCCTTTTTGTAGGCTACATAGTCTTAGGAAATTGTTTCAAATCCAAACGGTATAGGTTCAGAGATGTCCAGAATTAATATATCTGTGAGAAACGCTTGTGGTAGCAAGGGTGCATAAGAGATGGAGATTAAACTACGTTTAAAAAAATGAAATCTAAATTTGTCCTTAAATCCTGCTACATCTTTTGGATTTGGATTTGCATCTTTAAACACATAATTATGGAAAAGAAAATTGAATAAATAAATTATGTTATTAACAACATGATAACATCATAAAAAGGGATAATTAAATTATATATCACTGATGCAATTCACATCCTCACAGTTTTTTGGTTCTTTTTACTGATGAGATATTCCTGATATAACAATGCACACGGTTCCAAAATTATTTAAACTTTGCACACATTAAGTTGTGTACAAAGTATTTGCCCGGAGGGCGAGTTGGGATGTTTGTCATTTATGTAAATGTTAAATGAAATCACGAAAACCTTTCTAAACTTTGTAGCTAAAGGCTATTTAAACCTCCCGACATGATTCTGTTTGTATTTTGAAGTCTCTCAAACTGATTTTTGCCCCCGCCTTGTGTTTGCATGCTGCTATTGCTTTCATTTAGTCTATTTTTTTGCTGCTGTATGCATCATTTGTATTAACTACACTGTGTCATATTTGTCCAAGAATATTTTAAAAAATCTTTACAATGAGAAAGTGATAATGAAATCAAGCGATTCACAATGGTTAAATGTTTGGTTCATTTCAGCCTTGGGAAGGTTTTGTAGTTCTTTAAAGACCAATGAAATACGAGTTCCTCGCAGTAAGCCAATAGGATGTGGGCACATTCAACGACAGCCAATCAGAATCCGACTGATCCGAGTTCCAGGAAGTGGCACAAAGTCGCCGATCTTGCTTTCCTCTCAAGTATCAATGATAGTAGTTTGACAGCGAGCTAGCTAGCTTGTCTTCGCCACTACTGACTGACCTCCGCTCCTAAGATGGCTGGTGTACGAGCCCTTGGTGTTCTTTCCAGATTATCACCAAGGAGATATGACCTACTGACAGGTATAAACTTACATATACATGGCATAAATAAATTACAGAAAAGAATATCGCGGAGCATGTTGCTGAAACTACGAGACTGGCTAACGTGGATGGGTAATTAGCTCGTTAGATTAGCTTAGCTCCGGGGAATGTTGCGAAGAAATGTGCGGCAGTGCTTCATACAGCATGTTTTTTTCAACATATATATCAATGAAACTTTAATGAGAATATTCATAGAAAGTGGAGCTTTTTAGCGAGCAAATTTAAATGTAAAATTGTTATCTGTGGTCGCTGAATAGCTTTCTGCTTCGAAATCAAGTTTCTAGCTCAGAATTAAAGTTTTTAGATAGACTGTTTGATTCCAGTTTTGACTCAAAGTGAGGACAGTTGAGACGCAGATATTAAGATTTTTGTGCCATTGATCCGTCATTGTGTTAGCCACTGTTGCATTGCTGTCTGAATGGTAGGGGAATGTAGGTGAAGGGTCATTTTGCACCGGGCTGCACAGCACGTCCCAGACCGTCTGAGGTCACAGCAACATTAAGTGAACGTCTCATTCACACATCACCTGTGTGTTGTACGAGGACTGTTTGTTTAGATGCAGAGTCCAGGGCTTAATATAATGCGTTTAATGTAAGGGTGAGGCAGCTAGGCAATGTGCAGCATGATGGATGACGTGTAAAGTATGTCATACACATGACATGACTGTAATAATGTTTTAAATAGAATCCACTAAATAATAGATTAAAACTGTTATTAATACATCAGGAGGGCTTAATGTCCTTGACCTCACAACACATTATAATAATACATTTAACGACATGTTGTTTAAATAATTTCTAAAAAAAAATAAAGAAAGAAAGAAAGTACATGGCCTCAATTTTATCTTAGTAATTACTGCAATGAAATAATCTCCAGAAATGTATCACCTGGTCCATCATTTATAGACATAACTTCTCACCTCACACATATTTTACTGGACTTATAGAACCATACTATATGTAAACAAATCCTTATTTTGCAACTAAACAAGGAACTACGTGTTTGGTTCTGAATCCAGCTGATGCTGTCGTGGGTCAGATATGCTTCTTATCTACCAAAAATAATAAGAGGAATACATCATTTGTTTCAGAAAGATATTGTCTCTGTTCCCTATTTGATTACTTTTTGGAACAGCTTTAGACCTTAATTGGAAAAATATCTGGAATTTTAAGTACTTGTTGACTAATAAAACTAATAAAATTCAACATAGACATTACCCAGCTAACCATTATCTTGTCAAGATGGAAAAAAATGTAAAATAAAATATCAATGTTAATTGTTAATTCTGTGCAGAACTCCCAGAAAAAATGATTCATTTATTTTGGCTCTGTGCCCATACTGAAAAGGTTTTTTTTAGTATCAATAATTATAGTGGCAAAAAAAATCAAAGAATATTGTATTATTATCATACCTTTGGCAAAATATCATATCTACAAATCTAAGTACAAATAACACCAAGCCCTAATTTACTGCATTTGAAAATGAAGCAAAAACTTTACATTAAAAAACACCTCCTCAGAAAACAAGAAGGCTATCAAGACGAGGAATTAGTGCATCCTCTTTGATGTATTTGTATGTATGAATATTGTTTTCAGGCTTTGTGTGTGTATACTGTCCCCTGGCATTTTCTCTCTCTTTTATTCACTTGTTTATCGTGATTGATTTATATCACTTATATGTGTTTTGTATTTGATTTATTGATTCAGAACTTTGAGATGAAAAAAAAAAATACTGTAATAATGTATTGCTTACTATCATTTCCCTTTTTTCAGGCGGTACTCTTAGGACCTTCTCAGTAGCTCCAGCAATGCTCGGTAATGCAAAAACTCACAGTTATACAGTATACAGGTAAAATAAGGTCACCCTATCCAGTGGCACAATTATTCACCCCTCTATACATTATGTTCCTTCTCTATTTTTAGCCCGCACCCATGTGAACTATGAAGTCAAGGGCGATGTTGCTGTCATACGCATGAACGCCCCAAACTCCAAGGTGAGCCCTTATTACAAATTTTTCTTTCCTTTTCTGATATAAGCGGTTGTAATGTGAAGCTAATTGTCTTTTGTTTCTCTCCAGGTGAACACACTCTCAATCCAAATGCAAAAGGAGATGGCGGAGGTCATGAATGAAGTTTGGGCCAACAACGCTGTTCAAAGTGCTGTCCTCATCTCCGCAAAGCCCGGATGCTTCATTGCAGGAGCTGATATTAAGTAAGCGAAATCTTATTAAATCCTCTGCTCATCGAGTTTTGAGCGTGTGCTGCTCTTAAAGTCTTTTAATTGTGACTCTTGTGTTATTTATACAGCATTATTAACGTATTATTATGTTAGTCGCATCTCTGTCTGCTTATGAACGTTCTTAAATGAAAAGTTTGTCGCTGAAGCACAGCACAAATGTTATGCATTCTCAGTATTAAGATCTTTTATCATTTTTGAATGATTTGTCAAAATGGCCATGCTGGGATGTTTCTGTTACAGTATGATCCAAGCATGCAAAACTCCAGAGGAGGTCACCACACTTTCTCAGGAAGGACAGAAGATGTTCGAACTAATTGAAAAATCTCCTAAGCCCATTGTCGCTGCCATCAATGGCTCCTGCTTAGGAGGAGGCTTAGAGGTGAATAAAAGTCATTCCAGCAAGCAGCAATATGTTTAATAGTATCAGAAATATTTGACTCAAGTGACTGATAATAATTTTTTATCTAATGGGATCTTGCTGCGTTTCAGTTTGCCATCGCCTGCCAATACAGAATTGCAACAAAGAGCAAGAAAACTGTTCTTGGCACTCCAGAAGTGATGCTTGGTCTTCTACCTGGAGCTGGTGGCACTCAGAGACTCCCCAAAATGGTTAGTACCAGAAATATATTCCTTACATTTCTTGTTTAAATTACCTGACTTTGTTAAGGTACAAAAACTACACAGTAAGCAGGATGATGCAGATATTAGTATGTGAAAATGTCCTATAGTAGTTAAAACATAGCTTCTTGTGTAAGCAGGGCTCGAATACGGACAGCAAACAACAATTGTTTGTTTTTTTTTAAATATTGGTTGCATTAGTAATATTCTTCTGTCACAATCAGAACTGGAATCAGAAAATGCTGCACATGCTTAATGAAGAAACAAATGAAGTTGTTTGACTATGGCGTTAAAAGTCTGAAACTCGTCAGAGCACCATTCATTTGCATAAACATCAAAAGCGAATGTGCAAATAGATTTAGCTGATGAAAAACCGGATGAACCTGAATGAATAGATAAGATGAAATAAATATTATTGTAATGAGATATAACACAAACTACAAAGATTTTTGTTTGGTTACTGTAATGACATCTTTTAACATTTTGTTATGTCACATTTCAGTGTTAAGATGACATAAAATGTCATAGTATCTTAACTCAAAATATTGTGAACATATGTTCAGTTTTGGTAACGAAAATATAACGCCTGGTTTCAAACCTGGGAACCACTTTAAAAAATGAGTGTTGAGCCCTGGCAGGTACAAGACCTGAAATGGCTTAGCTGCAGCACACAATAATCTGGTTAATGCTCGTAATTGGTTTATGATGCAGACCAGTTAAGAGATCATTTCCGTCTGCCCACCATCAACATCTCCGTCCTTCAAAGCGCAGGACTGTTACCATATAACTTCTGTTCCTAACATAAGATTTCACATAATTTTTCTTTTATTTCCTGCAGGTTGGCCTACCCAGTGCCTTTGACATGATGCTGACAGGAAGAAATATCCGAGCGGATAAAGCCAAAAAGATGGGGCTCGTCAACCAACTTGTAGACACCCTAGGTAGACAATCTTGACTCCCATAGAAATAAAAACTCTAAACAGCCAAAAACAGAGTTTCCACAGATCCTTAAAAAGTCTTAAAGGACACTGAATACATTAATATGAAAATAAGGCTTTAATTGGTATTAAAATGTCTGAAATCAACCTTTTAAAAGTCTTAGTAGTATAAAGACACTGGAAGTAGGACTTATGAATTGCTTTTTTTCTGACTGCATTGTTAAATCTCAACACAATTTGTTAATATTTATCTGTTTATTTAAAAATCCTTTGTCTTACACTCTTCATGATGGGAATAAAAGTAGTGGAATCTCACACACAGAAGGAGACCCACAAAATAATTAAACTCTAAAAAAAAATGCCAGGTGTTTCCCAATTCTTACCAGATCTAACTTTTCAACTGGACCAATAATTTTATGTTTTGTGTATCAATAAACTTAGGCAACATTCTCCTGAACTTCTGAATGGTTGGTTCATGGTTGTTGTTTTTGGGGGGGTTTTTTTGGTTATTGTAAAATTGGTCTTAAATTTTTATCCCAAGTGGCATGAAAAAGTATTCAAAAGTATTACATTTAATTTGCCTTAAACTGCAGCAACGCTGTTAAACAGAGTTTTATTGATTCACCACTGAATGCAGCACTGCATGATTTTGGAGTATTTTACTCTGCGTCAGTTGACCTTTAGGTTAGTAGTTCGACTGAATCTGTTCGTGCTGTTTCTACTCATATTACAGGACCCGGCCTGAAGAGTCCAGAGGAAAGAACAATAGACTACCTTGAGGAAGTTGCCATTGAATATGCCAGAGGGATCGCCAATAAGAAGATCCCTCTCAAAAAAGAGAAAGGCACGATGGAGAGTAAGTTGTGCTGCGTTTATTGAGCATTTGACTGTTTGTAGTCACTTTATTTTGCCTCATCATAAATCAAAAAAAAAATTACATTAAAGAGTTAATGTTCTTTCTCCGTAGAATTTCAAGACTACGTTATGAGCTTTGAGTTTGTGCGGAATCAGATTTATAAAACTGTCTACGGAAAAGTTATGAAGCAGAGCAAGGGGCTTTATCCAGCACCCCTGAAAATCATTGAAGTAAGTCAAAATTCCTTCTCGTCAGCAATAACTCTCTTCAGCTGTTGTTTTTAATCTGGAAGTATTGGGAGAATTTGAGAAATGAGTCCAGTCAGTGTGCAACTGTATTTTATCTGTTTGGTGTGGAAAATGGTGTTTAAGTAACTATTTAATTGACAGAAAAATGACTTCTTTCTCTGGCAACTGATTATCAATTGATGTTTAAGTAATTTGTTAATTAAATACCAAACCTTTACTGGCCAACAATTGTTCATTATGAATAATTATTTTAAGAAATCTTCTTTTTTTAATAATCTTAGAAAGATTAAACTTGATAGAAAGTTGGTTTCTATTTGACATGAATTGATACTAAATTGCCCTTTTTTTTTCTCCCTTTCAGTGTGCGAAAACTGGAATCGAACAAGGCCCCGTTGCTGGATACTTAGCGGAGTCCCAGGTAACGTTTGTTGGCCTACATTATCTGTATTATCTGTATCTGTCAGTATTTACAGAAGTACATTGTGTAGCTGAACATCACATATTAATATAATATGTGACGTTTAATAATATTCATGTTTGTCGCAGAACTTTGGTCAGTTGGCAAAAACCACCGAATCGGCAGCCCTGATTGGTCTCTACCACGGTCAAGTCGCGTGCAAGAAGAACCGCTTTGGAACTCCCGAAAGAGAAGTGAAGTACGTGTGTATCACTCTCACACGCTGCGCCTGTTTGTGATGTTGGATTTTTAACGGACGCTCAGACCAGTTTGTTTGGTCGTGGTTAAATACGTGGTCGGCGCTAAAGTCTGATATGCTTGTTAGATTTACAGAAACAGAAGACTGCCCGAGTCTTTGGTTTAAAGGATGTATAAGAGTCTTCCTATCATCGCAAACAACAATCCTGTTGTTTTTGTTTGCTTGTTTGTTTTTACCATCAGGACTCTTGCCATCCTGGGAGCAGGTCTGATGGGAGCAGGCATCGCCCAGGTGACTGTGGACAAAGGTGTGAACACAATCCTCAAGGACACCACTCTGTCTGGACTGGCCAGGGGAGAACAGCAGGTTTACAAAGGGTGGGTTAACGCGTCAGGCGTGTAAATATGACTTGTTTTGTTGATTGAGGATATTTTTGTTACAGCAGGATAAGGAGGTGGATGAACTGGTAACAAGCAGCTAAAGGTGCTAACAATGCGAAGAGTGCTGACAGAGCTAACAGTGTTAACTGGGGGGACATTAAAGGCAATAAAAGCCCCCCCCCAAAAAAAAAAAATTTTTTTATGCATTTTAAAAAAGTTTAAAAAAGCTGCAGGAATCTTGTATTAATGTTCTGAATATTGCATACAGCTCCTGCAAGTAAATTTGTGTCGATATAGTTCCAGTCTAATGACAGAATAAAGTTATAGTTTAGAAGGAGAAAAGTAGTGCATTATGTCGCATAAATGTTTTGAAACCCAAAATGTGTGTCTTATTTAAAATAAAGGCTAAACGACAAGACCAAAAAGAAGAACATCACGTCATTTCAGAGGGACTCCATCCTGTCGAACATGAGCGGCACGTTGGATTACAGCAGCTTTGAAAAGGCGGACATGGTTATTGAAGCTGTGTTTGAAGACATCAACATCAAGCATGCCGTCCTGAAGGAGGTGGAGGCTGTAAGTGTGACTGAGAGGAGGCTTGATAGGCCTTTGTTACTAAAAGAATGTACTCCCTTTTTTGTCAGTATCATTTTTGTAGCATTTAATCCAGGACACTATTTGTTAAGATGTGACTTTGAGCTACGATCTAATAAACGTTTGTCTACAGGTGGTTCCCCCTCACTGCATATTTGCCAGCAACACGTCTGCTCTGCCTATCAAGGATATTGCTGCTGCCAGCAAGAGACCAGATAAGGTTTGTACCTGCGAGCCTTTTAGTACAAAGATGCTTGTAAATGAAAGGAAGCAATGTTGATTATTTCCTGTCTATCATCAGGTGATTGGAATGCACTACTTCTCTCCAGTGGACAAGATGCAGCTCCTGGAGATTATAACCACTGATCAGACGTCCAAGGACACCACGGCCTCCGCTGTGGCAGTCGGCCTGAAGCAGGGCAAAGTCATCATAGTTGTTGGGGTGAGGTTTAGCATCATGTTTCGTCTTACTAAATGTAGTTGCTAAACAATTGATATTTTCACTTTTAAAACTGAACTTTTTTTGCACTGAGGAAAGAAATGCACAGAATTACCAGCAATTACATAAACTTTCATAGGTAAACTATTTTAATGTTATGTGCTATTTGTACATAAATTCTCATAGTCTATTCATTGTAGTTTTATTTGATTTATTTATGTAAATGGTAGTTTTTGGTTTATGTTAGAATTACTAGACTCACTTGGATGGAAATTTTATACATATTTGAAATACAAAACAGACTAAATACTTTGGTTGAGTGCGTAATGTATCAAATAGAAACATTTGAAATGTAGTCTCATGTCTAGATATCTGTTTTCTTCTGTGTGCTAGTTCTCCTTTTCTGCACTAACTTTTAAAAAGGACAACAAATGACTAAAAATAAAGTGGTTGAAGGTGATTCAGTAAAAATATTTATCACAGCAGCAGCTTGATGCATGTTAATAATTATAACGTTATTGCACTTTAGTAAAATATTAAACCAAGGTCTTTCGTCTTTACAGGATGGACCCGGATTCTACACAACAAGGTGTCTGGCTCCCATGTTGGCAGAAGCAGTACGAGTACTTCAGGTTAGTAGTATTACTACAGTTAAAAATGCAGCTGTATATATTATATATATATATATATTTGTGATGTAGAGTAGTAATAGGATTTAGGTCCTATGATGGACAGAGTCAGCTCAGTTAAATGAAGCATATGCATTATTCTGGGATAGCTGTTATACATGCGATTAATTCATCCATTTGCTCTCACAGGAAGGAGTCGACCCCAAGAAGTTAGATTCACTCACCACCGGCTTCGGGTTCCCTGTGGGTGCAGCCACACTGGCTGATGAAGTTGGTATTGACGTAGCCGCCCATGTGGCCGAGGACCTCGGCAAAGCTTTCGGCTCCCGCTTCGGTGGTGGAAATGTGGAGGTTCTGAAGACCATGGTGGACCTGGGATTCAAGGGTACGGGTGGTCACATTGTGCCCAGTTTTTGATAAAGTGCTTGAGTTTGAATCAATGTTTGCATGTTTTATTAAAATGTATTAATCCTTGCTTCTATTTTTTTTTTTTTAACTCAAGGCCGCAAATCAGGAAAGGGTTGCTTCGTCTACCAGCCAGGACTCAAGATCAGAGAAGTAAACCCAGAAATTGGAGATATCCTTGAGAAATACAGGCTGACCCCAAATCCTGCTGTGTAAGTTTTCACTGCATGATTGTATGAGTAGCAATGCAGTGATTTAACAAACTATGCAGATTTTCTTTTGAATTATTATCATATAAACAAAACAAAACCTATTGTGCTTTGCTTAAAAAATACATTTTACAGTGATTGTTTACAGTGATACAGTGATTTTAAAATGTTTAACTGATTAGATACTCTGTTCTTACCTGGAAATTTTTTTCACAGTTCCTCAGACTCTGACGTGCAGTACAGGCTCGTCTCCCGATTCGTCAACGAGGCCGTGCTGTGTTTGCAGGAGGGCATTTTGAACAACCCTCTGGAAGGAGACATCGGGGCTGTGTTTGGGCTGGGATTCCCCCCCTGCCTTGGAGGTCAGTTAGACTCTCGTTGTGGTCGTCTGAGCCGCTCTTTCTCCCAGGCTGCATCCTCTGTTAATGGGAAGAGCATAAAGGGTTAATCTAGGTTAAAAACCAAATAAATTTTCAGTCAAATTTAGATCAGACTTGTGTTAACCACCTGTCCCCTTCAGTTTACACAATACGTCTTCACAGAAATAAAAACAAGCCTAAAGCAATATCCCTGTTATTACTTTAACATCCTGTGATAACATTTTTAACAAAATATCTTTGCACTTCCAGGGCCTTTCCGTTTCGTGGACACCTTTGGTGCCGACAAGCTGGTAGCGAAGATGAGGCAATACGAAGCTGTTTACGGGAATCAGTTCACACCGTGCCAGCTCCTCATCGATCATGCAAACGATCCCAGCAAGAAATTTCACAAGTGACCGACTCACCGTGTGTGCCAGTAGATTTTAATCGACCTCCAGTCTGACACAAGAATGTGCCTAACATTTCACCAGTGAGGAGGCTGAAAAAATAATCTCAGTTGCCAGTTTATTAGGTAGCTAAAACTAATGCAGTGTAATACAGCAGTCCTAAGCCAAAACAAAAACTGAACACTATAACTTTCATCGTGATAGTTTTTATTACAGGACTGTTGTACTCGTTTTAGCTGGTGCATTTGATAAAGTGGCAACTGAGTGTGAAATGTGAGCAATATTGGATGTTTTTTTTGTAACATTATTGATTTACTTAATGATGTATAGATTAGGGAGCAGCTTGTGAAATGACTGGAGGCAAAAGAAAATATTTTCCATCTGGCAAATAAATTCTTCATTATTGATGAATGCACTGTAAAATCTCACAAGTTGATCTTACTTAAAATAATCTTGAAAACTGATTGCATTAAAAAGGAAGTAAATATAACTAAATCTTAATTTCATATCAATTTTATATCTAAGTGTTAAGTTTACTTAAATTGTGTTTGTATTCACTTAATTTTGTAAAGTTGTTGCAACTTAAAAATGACAAGTGAAATTGACTGGTTCTTTTTAAGAGTTAGTAACTTCAGTAAATGGAGTTATTCTGAGGTAACTTGATCATCAGAAAGAGGATTTTGCCAATGATAAAGTTAGATGACATATGAGTTCTGTTTTCTTAACATGTTAAAAAATATACAAATATGACTAGTATGCAACTTGCAGAATAAAGATATATTGTACAGTTAATACCTGGTTAACTAAAGTCACTGAAACTTCAAAAGATGAATTTAATGAAACTTGTCATTTTTAAGTTGCAACAGCTTCACAAAATCAAGTAAAAATGAAACTAAATTTTAAGTAAGCTTAACAATTAGATATAGAGTAAACATAAATAAAGACTACTACTTGTATTTACATTTTTTTTCTTAAAGCAAAATCAACTCGTCAGATTTTACAGTGTGTCTACCAGTATGGTTCAGCGACTGGCTTTCTTTTTTTTGTACATTTAAGGCTGTCTGGCTTGCTTCGAACAATGTTGTAAATGTGAAGCCTGAATAAAACTTTGTAATTGACTCAAACCTGCTTTTTTAATCTCAAGGTGCGTTCAAGTGCTATCATGAGTCGGTAATTTATCACGTTTACAGAATGAGACCATAGCTGGGAAGATTTGCTCCAATGCAATTCGCTGCGCAGGTCACATGTCTGATTTCCATTGTCCGCAGAGCAGGGTGTGTACCGCGGGGAGGCTGTGTGGGCTGGGCCGGGGCGGCTGGGTGTTTTTCCTCAGCAGCAGCATCCTCTAACATCTTGTGACATCGCCTCTTTTTCGGGAAGATGCTAAGGGCGGAGGAGACGGGATGATGAAAGCGGCTCACATGAGGTGTGTCTAAGCGCTAAAGGAAATGCAAGCACCTGCACGCAGAGGACACATTTTGCACCCCGCCCGAGAAAATGGCTTTTTGACGTGGTGAGGATACTTTTTCAATTTCTGAGCAAAAATGTCTAAAAGCAAACATTGCGAGGCGGTGAGGGTGGTGGTCCGCTGCCGGCCGCTGAGCAGGAGAGAGGCGGCCGCAGAGTGTGATAACATTTTGCAGATTGATGACAGACTGGGGCAGATCACCATCAGAAACCCGAAAGCGCCACCTGATGAGCCCATGAAAGTGTTCACGTTTGATTCCGTGTACGGCTGGGGCTCAAAACAAAGCGACATCTATGACGATGCTGTGAGACCTCTGGTGGAGTCGGTGCTCCAGGGCTTCAACGGGACTATATTTGCGTATGGGCAAACTGGGACAGGTAAAACACACACCATGCAGGGGGTGTCAAACGACCCAGACATGAGAGGGGTCATACCGAATTCATTTGTGCACATTTTCACACAAATATCCAGGACTCAGAATCAGAAGTACCTGGTGAGGTCATCATATCTTGAGATCTATCAGGAGGAAATCAGAGATCTGCTGTGCAAGGACAACAACAAGAAGCTAGAGCTGAAAGAAAGTGCCGACTTTGGGGTTTATGTTAAAGATCTATCTTCTGTGGTCACAAAGAACGCAGCCGAGATTGAACATGTGATGAACATAGGCAACCAGTCCAGATCTGTGGGGTTCACCAACATGAATGAGCGCAGCTCTCGCTCCCATGCCATTTTTGTAATAACGGTGGAGTGCAGTGAAGTGGGGCCAGATGGCGAGGACCACATCCGGGTTGGGAAGTTAAACATGGTCGACCTGGCTGGAAGCGAGCGCCAGAGCAAGACAGGTGCAAAGGGGAAGCGTCTTAAGGAGGCAGCCAAAATCAACCTGTCCCTGTCAGCTCTGGGGAATGTTATCTCAGCCCTGGTGGACGGGAAGAGCACCCACGTCCCGTACAGAGACTCCAAGCTGACCCGCTTGCTCCAGGACTCTCTGGGTGGCAATGCAAAGACAGTCATGATCGCAACAGTGGGGCCATCGCACAAGAACTTTGAGGAATCCCTGGCCACGCTGAGGTACGCCAGCCGGGCCAAGAACATCAAGAACAAACCTCGGATTAATGAAGATCCTAAAGATGCTCTTCTGAGGGAGTTTCAGGAGGAGATTGCACGCTTGAAAGCCCAGTTAGAGGAGCGAGGGATGTTGGCAAAAGAGAGGAGGAGGAGGAGGAACAGCAAAAGGCTGAGTAAAAGTCTGGCTGGTATGGAGGAGGAGATGCTCAGAGAGAAGGATGGAGATGTTTGGAAGGCTTTAGAAGAAGGACCAGAGGTGGAATCACACATAAAAGATGGAGTTGACGTCCCAAAAGCCCTGACCTGTCAGGGGAGCGGTGAGAAGTTAAAGCACCTGAATGAGAACAGAAAAAGTTTAGTGGACATGCAGTGGGACCAGGATGCTCTGGAGAAGATCATTGAGAAATATAAGGTGCGTATGAGGCGTGTCTGCCTTTTTTAAAATACAGTACGGTGTCTGATAAATGAGACACAGCAGGAACAAAAGAAATTTACATAAATAATTCATTGTATGTCTTTGTTCACAGGCTATGGAGAGCAAACTGTTAGTGGGAGGAAAGACTATAATTGATCACACTAATGAACAGCAAAAAATGCTGGAGCTGAAGAGGCAAGAGATTGCAGAACAGGTATGTAAAAACTAATATATTTATGTTTGTTCTTTAAAAATACAACTTTTGTGTCGGGCTGTCACAGGAGGATAACCTTCATTTTCAGTGGTGCATTGTTTGCATTCATTTTTCGAGCTGAATCTTCTGTGCGTTTTGCAGATAAGACGAGAGCGAGAGATCCAGCAGCAGATGATGCTGCAGGACGAGGAGACCTTAGAAATGATAGAGACGTTCTCCTCCCTGCAGCAGGAAGTGGAACATAAGACAAAAAAGCTGAAGAGGGTAAGATGACTCATATGCTGACGCATCCCGATGCCATCATCACAAAAGCAATCAATCATAATTTAATCAGTTATTTGCGGTTGAGAATCTTTTTGTAAGAGAGATGTCGGCAGGAGAGGCAACACTAGTGAGTCCAGGTTTGTCTGGATGAAGCTCTTACTTCCTGTTTTTTGGAATAAATACATTTTCTAGTTGGTTTCAAGACTTGAGTTTATTTTATTCAAATTGGGAACTGATTGGGCTACACAGTATGCAAAAAAGAAACATTATTACGATTATTTTGACCAGGTTTCCCTCGGATCCTCAAAACGGGTGTTGAATTAATTAATAAAAAAATAAGGCCTTAATTGTTATAAAATTGACTTAAATTAATGTTTCAAAAGTCTTTATGTTGCTCAGACATGGAAAGTAGGAATTTATTTTTATTTGACAATGCAAAAAAAAAAAAAAAAGTCTTTTCTTAAACATGATGAGCAGTGGAATGTCACACGCAGACTGAGAAACACAAAACCGCTAAGAAAACTGTCCAAAAAGCCAAATATATCCCACTTCTGCTGGTAAACCAAATAATTGTCTCCATGTTTCAATGTAACTTTTTCACTGGAAAAAAAAACATGTCACAAGTCATATTTTTATGTCAATAACCATATGGGATAAATAAAATTGTCCATCTCCAGTTTTGACTATTAGCACATTAGTCTTAAACTTAATTCTGATTGACATTAAAAAAGTCTTTAAAAGTCTTAAATCTACCTTTCCTTAACCCTCATTTTGACAGATAATGCAATATGAGTCAATTTTTAGTGGGTTTAGTTTAGTCATTAGTTAGTTTAGTCATTTTTGTGTTTTATTTTCATTGAAAAATGCAGCTCTGTAACACCACCTTGCTTCATTGTGACAGGTTTTACCTTTATCACATTGCAGCTCCTGTGATTTGCATATTACACGTCATATGTGATAATATTTTTGTTTGATTGTGCAGGCTAAGTACGTTAATATACCCATGTACTCTGTCTTCTCCTGTACAGTTTTACTGACACTAGTTGTAATATTGTAATGATTTGTTTCCTGCTCTGTCCAGTTATATGCCAAACTGCAGTTGGTGAAGGCCGAGATGAGAGATGTCATTGATGAACACGTCATAACCAGACAGGAGCTCGAACAGACTCAGACTGAACTCACCAGAGAACTCAAGTACAAGTAAGCGGCCACATTAATTCTCATATTCTGTTTGCAATGTCATTTTCGTCTTTTTTTCTCCACACCAGCATCATATGTGGCTTTTTATTTTATTCCTGTGCATGTCAAGACAGAGAAGGCATAAAAAACTCACTTATGTTGTGCTGTTTAGAATAAAGAGTTAATAAAATGTATTATTTATTCATGAAAAGGTTGCAATAAAGCTGTGGTCGTCGACAGGCACTGATTCTAAACCTGCATGCTATCTAGGTGTGGGGGGGAAATAGATACAGCATAGTATTGTAATATTTTGTGAAGCAACATAGTATTGATACAAAGATGCCAAGTACTGATTTTTTATCATATAAATTATTATTATAGCAAATAAAATTAAAACGTTTGGCAGCCTGTATTAAAATCAATTGCTTCAGTCCACTAGATACTTTTTGCTGCAATAAAAATGATTGAAGTGACGTCTGCTTTATCGAATGAAGCAGATGTTGATGAAGTTTTCCTTTGGGGGCATAATTCACGGCTGAAAACAGTTATAAATTGCCATATATCTTTATATATGTTATGTAATACTCAGCATACTGTAAAACATTTAAAATCATAATAATATTGTATTCTGAATATATTATTGTGAAAATATTATATTCTGCAGCCTGCAGGGATTCCCACCCCAAATGCTATCAGACATTTTTATATAGTTGTAAGATGTTTTCTACATATAATTTAAGTTACGTATTGGGCATTGATAAAATGCAGTTAAGGCTGTGTTGTACTGTATTTTCAGAAATGTTGTTTATAAAACTATTTTGGGGTTATTTATTTGACAGACAATGTTCTCTTTAGATTAATTTATTTGCTATTGTGAAATATGATTATATTAATTTATTTGCTATTGTGAAATATGATTATATTCTGCAAATCAAAATCTAAAACTTCAAAGATTCAATTTACAGATACAGTTATGAACAGTTTATTTCATGCTACTTTATTTTGACAGTTTTTTTTTATGATGAAAAAGGAGTGAGCACGCCTCACATGCTCAAGGCTTTTCATTGCTCGGTAAGCAGTTTGCTTAATTGGCAGAAAAAAAAACAATCAGTGCTGGTACAGTATGTCGAGTATTACTGGATGACTCATTTGTGTGCTGCACCATTTTCCAGGGATAAAACTTTTTTTAACAGAAATGGAGAGAAACGTGTGTTTATTACATGTATTCCAGTGAAAGCAGTTTAACTGTTATTTTGTAGTTGTTTTAATGGATTGCTTCCTGTGACCTCAGCTGACACGAACTTGTATTTCATGTTGCAGATATCTCTTGATTGAGAACTTTATACCTCCAGAGGAAAAGAACAAGATCATGAACAGGCTGCACTTTGACAGTGAGGAGGACCAGTGGAGACTCCAGCCCGTCATTCCATCAGAGAGGTCAGTCAATTAAGTGATGCAGCGGAGAAAGAAAAATACTCAGATACAAATCGTATATGAATCACAGAGTGCATTAACTTGATCATCTGGGTAAAAGAGATATCACCCGTTTCTGCACCATCAGCTACCTGAATGGACCACAAAGCAAAGCTGTAAGGTAGATTGTGTGCAAGGGTTGCTCCTTTTAAACTGGAAAACTTTAACTCTGCTATTGCTATTTTGGCACTTTTGACCTCCATACATTATACCTGAATGCACCTGCAGTGCTGTCAGTTATAAATTTACTTATTAGGAAATCAGTAACAGAAGTTTAAGTAGTTTAGGCAGGCTGAAGGAAATTGGGCAAAAGACAAAAATTTGAACAAAAATGACCTCCAATGAAAGCAGATCATAGATTGATAAGACAAAGAGTTAACTTATGTATGATTGGGAACATAGTGTCTTTCAAATGTTTTAATGATCATGATTTCAATGATTAAAGTTTTTGTTTGTGTCAGCTCCTGTATCTGTTTTGGTACGACCACTAGGAGTCGCCAAAGTCATATGTTTTTTAAAATGTTCACAGAAAGGCTGTAAAGCTGTCTCGCCTTACATGTTATAGATAATTTATGCATTCTGCTGTTCCAGGAAACAGATATTTAAATATAAAAAAAGAGCAGACATCCTTGTTATTTTTCCTTCCGGGGACATTTGGAGAGCTGAGTGGAGGATAACGGAGGCGATAACGAGGGGATTTGCTGGTGGGAGCTCGTCAGTTGACCATATAGGGTGCATGAGCTCTGGAAGCTTGTGTCTTAACCACTATGTGTCCTAAACTGAATCTAAAAATGTATTTTCCCACATCTTTATCTCAGTGCACCCACTCAGGTCAAGAGAAGGCCTCTCTCAGCTGTGGGATACAAGAGGCCAATCAGCCAATACGCACAGATGGCTGTTTCCACGGCAACCGGGACCCCATCAAGATATCAGGTCAGCGATCGGACAGTTGGCAAAAAGTGCAGCCGAGAAGGAGAAGTGAAATCTTGGTCTTAATGCACTCTGTTTCCACGTTCACAGCCTCCTTCTTGGAGCTGGAGGATGTGAAGATGGTTGTAGCCATGGAAACCATTCACAGCATTAACAGTTGTATCTTGTAGTGACATCACTGTAATATCACTAAGTAAAACAACAATGTAAGCAGTCAAGCAATGACCGGATTTTAAATAACAGCAAGAGATACGGCCTTTTGTAATGAATGAAGGCTTCAATTACACAGTAATAATATAATAACTGTAAGCCAGCTGCAATTGAACCTGCATTTTAACAGCATTTTTTCCAACAGTACAACAATCTAGCCATTAAAGATGTATGTTATGTATGTTAGGACTGTTTGGCTCTCTGTTCACTTATTACCTTCTGAGTATCCAGTTTTTGTTTTTGCTTTGTTTATCAAAGCACTTTTTAAACTCTGTTTTTAAGAGTGAATCATACATATAGTTATTGTCATTATTATCATTCAGTCGATGTATTTATCATATCATAACTCAGCTTTATCTGTTGTTACAGGCTGAGAACATCATGCTGTTGGAGTTAGACATGTCTCCACCGACCTTGTTCACCTTAAACCTTCATGGCGCTCACCTGGAGAGAGCCTTCTCGCCGAGGCTGATGCAGGATCTTCTGGTAACTGTTCCGATCAGAGAGAGGAGAACAGCATCGTCACGGGTCAGGAAGTCCCAGTCCTGGTGAGAAAACATGAAATGTGTTAAAAGTTGTGACTGTATCGACTGCAATGCTGCGTGCATCCTAGTTTCTGAGTTATAAGCATGTATTAGTGGTGTCAGTTAAAGGGGCACTACATTTTTAACTGTGGGGTGGACTGCTGCATCACAATGCAGTAATTAAGTTTCAAAGCACTAAACATGTCTTTGTATGTTTTTCCCTTTTAATTACAAACCACATGTATTTTAATTTTCTCTTGACCAATTTCCCTCCGAGATACCAAGGGTTTTGAACAGGCAAATCTACTGGCATAAAAATTTAAATGGCCCAAGTCTCAGTACAGTGGATATCTCTCAGATATCTCTTATAGTGATTACATCTGTCCTGGTCAACTTGATCATTTTAAGTCGACGGTTATTTTAAACATTTTTTTTAGTTTCATTTCATTTGCATATTACTTTCTAATTGTCATGTTTAATCTGTATTGTAGCCTGAGGAACACCAAATTTTGCTGCTGGATCTCATTAGCTCTTTTTTTGAAGGTTGTCACAATCTTCGAGGAGACTATGTTTTGTTTTTTTTGTTTTTCTTTTTCTCGTCATGATTTCAATGTACACGCAGCAGCAGCCTCAGCCACAAACATACGGGCTATTGCAAGACAAAGTATCACTGGAAGTAAAGTTAGTAAAAGTAAAGTAAAAAAATAAATAAATACATTACCATAGTAAGATAGTAAGAAGACCCAAAATGAAAACTTTAAGCTGACTTGATTATTAAGTTAGTGAACAGTCGGGGTCGACAGACTATCGGCTTGGCTGATTATCTGGGCTGGTATTTGGCATTTTGCAGATTATCTGTACCTGCCTACCTACCTACCTTTATTTTAATGATCAACGATAAAATTAATTAATAAGTCAGTCTGTTTCTATGGTCTACAGGTATCAAGCACCGCAAGCATCATCCATGGCATCATCCTCATCATCCACCACACTGACATCAGGATCTCAGAGCTTCTCTCCCACTCAGAGACAACGACCATCCTCTGCTGCCTATCTTCCAACATTAGATCCAGTTCAGACAAGCCCCTGATATCCTGATCTGTGCAAACACAACTACTGTACACAGGGCTGGCCTTACAACGAGGTGGAACAAAGGACTCCAGAGAGGCATCTGGGAGGCATGGGGGAAGGGAGGAGGGTGTTATGCTTTGATTTCAAACCTTTTTGTGAGAATCATTTGAGTTAGCATGTATTCAAAGTGGAACAAACATTTGTTTTGTCTACAGATGCCTAAAAAAACGTTCTCTAGTAGTTCTCTTGGCTTACCACAGTCTCAATGAGTGTGATTAAATGGACATGAATAACCTGTTTATAAAGCTTATCCCAGTCATGATCATATTTGGGATATGGTGTTTACGTGAGCACAGAGAAATCGAGTTACACCGGGTTCTCACTGGACGTTGAATCACCCTGGTGTGTTAATTGTCGCACAGTCGCCCATCAGCAGTCACCAAGAAGCACATTTCTTCATGCTGGTCAGCAAGACAGTCTGCTCCTCTGCTATGTTCTAACCACATAAAGAGCTCTGTCTCTGCTTGCTTGTGTGTCTCTGTCTATCTATGTGTCAGCCGGTGTGTGTGTTTGTATGTGTGTGTTCGCTCATCTCTTTTTTGCCTGTTTAGACTCAACTGACAAATACCTGGAAGCACTGGATAAATATTTCATAATTTATCACGATCAGATCATTCATTTCATATCAAATATAACCTTTATATTGTCAGAACAGATTATTAGTGTATTCTCCTGCAAGACGCTGCAACTATCACTGCAGATTGTGAGCCTCCTGCAGGGCCTGAGGCCACGGTGCATCCTGTGTAAACAGCCCCATAGCTCTACATGGCCAGCACTGCAGGGAAAATCAGCGTGCTTCTTGGCTCCTCTGCGTCCAGTGTGAACTCGGCATTATTCATATTTCCCATATACGTGCCAGTTTCTTTCAGAGTACTCCAGCTAGCATATTCTCATAAACAGAATATGGTGTTTACATGTTAAATGGGATACTCAAAAAACCCAATCATAAACGGGTATTCATGCCCATGTAAACACACTCAATTGAATAGCACAGCAAGTCTTTTTGAGGATCCTAGCAATTCTTTTGTTAATTTGGAAATGTACCTGGTCTTTGCCAAAACAGTGGAGGGTGATGGGGAGAAACTGAGGGCCCATACACTGAGGGGCCACCCTGGTTTAGCCTGTATGCTTGATGAATTGTTGCTTCAATTTCTAGCTAATGTAATTGTGAGCCAAAAATGTGAAGAAAGCCTGCAATGCTCTCTTGATTAGCTGCCTTATTTTTTCATAGTTGTGAGATTGTGCAAAGCCCATTTGCTTAAACATGGAAATAAACACTGAAATGATCTTGAACTGCCTATTGTATTTTCCCTAGAGTTATTTTTGCTGTCTTCCTGGGCATAACTGTGGTTGACAGCTTTATAAATATGTGGGAAACTTAAAGACTTTGCAGTGACAGCTTCATACAGTAAGATGACGTTTCCTTCTGGGTCACATGACTCTTTACAGTAAGTCCAACATGGCAGACGGAGTGGATCTTACGCGGTAACTAAAGCAACACTTCAACTGGAACAGACAAATTCAACACTACTCTGCAACAAGGCATCAGCGATGAGGGAGAGACAGAAGAAAAAGAAGGGGAGGACGTGGGCTGAAGCCGCCAAAACGGTATCGGGGTGTTTTTATCTGCCGTTTGTTGTGGTTGTTTTCCTTGAACGCTCCCACTTGTACAACTGTGTTTATGAGTTCATGACCTGCTAGTGGAGACGAGATGTTGCGTACACCGCGCAAGGCCCGTGTTGACGGTTGGAGGACCGCTGTCACTTAGCCGCGTAGCTGTCACCGTTGAGCACAACATGCAGCGACGTGAATGTCACCCGTGTGTACCCGAGCATGTTTCCGAAATCCTGCCGTGTGTTGCGTCCGCACGGTGCGGTTGACATGTTTGTCACGGTTTGAAGTCGAGTGGAGTAACCGTTAATAGCTTCAGTGTTAGCGAGGTTAGCACGCTAAGCTCATGCTAACGGAGAGTTCGTCAACAAGTTTGTTTGACATCGGTTGCAAATAAAAAACGGCAAAACAAACAGTATAAACATTAAACAAATCACCACGTGTTCCCGTTACTCCACAATATATCACCAACTTAATTTATTACATGCCAACGTTTGACGAGATGTCAGAGTACAGTAATGAATGTGGCTAATGTTGTAGCTAACTGACTAGCATAGCATGCTAATGACTACAAAATATAAAACTCCCAACAAGTATCTTATAATTAAAGTGTAACGTTAATGCTTGTGAACGCAACCGTCGTCCAGTGTTGCATTAGCTTCACTTAGTTATTTAACTGAACGATGTTAGTCACATAAGGTAGTTATAACTGTTGGTATTCCATTATAACACCGTTAGTTTCTAGACATAAGCAAAGTCCCGTTTTACAGAGATTCTAATCATATTACAGCAATGCGGGATACACGAAAAGTCGTTGTAAAAATGTGCAATATGGGAGCAAAATAAAAGCAACAATGTTTATTCAGCAGCCGATGTGTTCTCCATAATGTAGTTAAAGTTTTAGCACTATTACTGTATTTTGAGATTGTATTTTGTTTATGTTTTGCTGTAAGATAATGAAGTTAATGTTTCTTTAACGGGATTTCGCTTCATTCCATGAACATGTTATAACACATGGCAGGGTTTCCTATGATGACCGTGTCCGAGCCACATGTGAAAATTAGCCTGTAGCTCAGTACTTGTGGTTATTCAGAAAGCAATATCAAAGCTGAAGATCTAAGTATGAAGATAGGGAGATGGGTTGGTACTTCTTCAATCCTCAGGGAAATTTTTGCACCCAGTAGCTTATTACACAATGTATACGAAAACACAAGTACACAGAGGGATAGAGAATATAAGAATAAAAACACACAGCTGTGACATGATAATCTGGTTTTAGGACTACTACAGAGAGCTGTTACTGCAATAGTTATCATGGTAATGCAAATGCAGGTAGTTTGCAGTGCAAATATTTCAGTATAAATTAATAAAATGAAAGAGTAAGAGCAGTGCAGGAATAACGAAATAATGAAATATATGAACAGATATCAATGCAAACACATATTATGCATAAACATATAGAAAGGCAAAAAGTAACAATTTTTGTGATCTTGATTATGCATAGCATCATATATCATGTACTTACACCTGAAGTGTAATTTCCACTGGGGACATGTGCTCCTGTCTTTCAAAAATCATTTTTGTTTCCCCCCTACACACTTCAAAAATGTATTATTTTTTACCACAAACATCATGTGTAATACACTGCTGTTTAGCCAGATTCTGGCTACTACTATTCTTTACTGTGATATATTCCAAAAAATGCCACAGTAGAGTAAAATATGTAGCACCATTATGACAGAATTTAGCATAATGACTAACTTAATTATTTCCCTGATTTTTGTTTTGGTTTCCACAGTCCCTGAATCTATGTAGAAATGCAGGTTGATTCAAATCCAACACAGGCAAGGGAATTGATGCTCTGTAGAAATTTGTTAGAAAGCTTCGGTATTGGAAATGTCAGGCTTTACCCTTATCAATTTTTTTGCCAACCACTGCCACCTGCATAACTCAACTGTACAATGGTATAATTATCTGCTTTTTTGAAGATGACATTTTATTTTTGTAGGTTTTGGAGAAATATCCCAACACGCCCATGAGCCATAAGGAGATCTTGCAGGTGATCCAAAGAGAAAGGCTTAAGGAAATAAGGTAAATATTTCCCTCACATCGTAGTTTTACTGCAACATATTCCCATCACATAGGAGGCATTTTCATGAGAGAAAGAGAGAGAGAGAGCGCGCACAGCTGTCTCCCTCTGTTATAGATCGCTCATATCATGTACTTCACTTTTTCTTGTTCACATAGTAACGATTATTTTACTTAATTAATAACTGTTTCGTTTCTTTTTGTTTCATTGTCACTGTTATCATCCAGAAGGTAAGAAACAGCTAGACCCCACCCCTTAACTTAACAAACTCACTGCAATGCCACTTTGTTTGGTTTTTACCTTTTGCATGTTATTAACAATAACATGTCCTAGGTTCAGTTGCATAAAGACAGTGTTAGACTCACACTTGTATTTCACTTGCTATAGACCTGCTATAGCTACCTGTTGCATAAATATAATGTTGTTTTTCAGTATAGTAAATTACAGGGTGTTCTAACAAAGTAACGCATGGACCCTGCTGCTGATGTTTTTATTCTATAGATGCAATAGTTCAACACAATTTAATGACATTATCCAAAGAATTTAGTGGGGTTGTACATTTCATAAGATAATTGTTCTGGCTGTCAATATTTGTAAACCAGACTAGTGCAATTTTCTAAACGAGTAACAGATGTTGCATTTATCTCAATCTCGCTGCATTTTAACACTAAACTTTTTTGCTTCGTGAACTTGAAGTAATTCACCGTTTCACACCATAAAATAACACAAATGTAAGTTGACAAAAATATTTTTTTGCTTCACTATGTACCTCTGGATGCATCTCTTGCATGACTGCTGAGGCGTTATTGTGCACTCTGAGTTAACTCACGTTTGCGCTGAAAATGTTTGACTTAACTAGAGCAGATTTCTATGCAACAGACACAGTTATGACAGACCAGTTAAATCTGAGAATATCAGATGTTTACAGTGATTGCATTAGTCCTGAACCAGTTTTTTTGCAACTGATTCTATATATAAAAATTTCTTAAATTGTCACACAATTACACTTACGTGAACCTGAACTCATACATGTCCTCCTGACGCATGATAGCAGTTTCTCCCCAGATAAGAGCAGCCTTTCCCCGTCTTGCGTCTCTCTCTCCCAGCTGTCTGATTTATTGGGGAACAGATGTGTAATTTGCGTTTTTCTCTCATGATCCAGTGGAACCTCGCCGCTGGCATGTCTGAACGCAATGCTGCACACAAACTCTCGTGGTGAGGAGGGGATCTTCTACAAAGTTCCAGGCAGAATGGGGGTCTACACGTTAAAGGTTAATGTGACACAAAGCAGCTTTCACTACTGTCATCAATGGGCCGCTAATTAATTAGACGATCATTCACAATCATTTATTTTGGTAATTGCTTGGCTCTTCTTTTTTGTATCTATAAAATAAAGGTAATATACTCTATGTATTGTATTTTTTTTATGTAGAAGGACATCTCAGATGTGGTGAAGGAGCTGTCGGATGAGGGCTCTGAGGAGAGCAGTGACAATCTGTCTGACTCCCAAAGCACAGAAAACAACAGCAGCGCCATCACGGGAGAGGGCAGGAGAGGAAGGTGGATGCGAAGAGGTACCGTACACCGCATACTGGATGATTATTAACCATTTGCATTCTTTAAGTCACTTCTTAAAGTAGATATTACAGACCAGCATTTCCAAAAGCTTTTTTTCTGGTCAACTAAGAATCACTAATAGCTTAATTACATGTTTATTTGATACTGATTAAAATGAATTTAAGTACATTATTTAATTTAAAAAATTGCAAGATAAACCTGGCGGTCAATAGACCAATTTTGCAAGCTAATATTAAAAGGTCCAGTGTGACGGATTTAAGGAGGTATGTAGGCAGTATGTTTTCTTTCGTGTTAAATCACCTGAAAGTAAAAATCGTGTTGTGTGTGTTTTCGTCACCCTAGAATGAGCCTATTAAATCTACACAGGAAACAGGTTTTTGTCCACAGAGATTGCCATGTTGCATCACCATGTTTCTACATGAGCCCGGAATGGACAAACCAAACAGTGGCTCTAGATTGGGACATTTGTACTTTTATGTCGGCCACCGCAGTTACCAGCACCTCTGGTAAAGTCAATCAGCATTAGAAAAACACAAATTTTGAACATAAAACTGCTTTGTATCGGAGGGGGAGAGACCGCTGCTGATAATTCAGCTCCTGGTTAAAAAAGGCCGAACAATCAACACTAAAGGAATTCTAAACAGGAGTTCACGCTTGACACTTAAGTTTCAGCGAGCTGCTGTCTGCAATTATGACTACTACATGTCACTAAATCCTACACACTGCTCCTTTAAATACCCCAAAAGTACAATGTTCATGTTAGTCTTAAGTGCAAGCTCTGTTTATAGTTTTAAAAAGAAAAGGCTTCTTTCTTGTTGTGTAATTGTTAAAGATGTTTAGCAATCATTCATATAGAATCAACAAGAGAAAGATACTCTGTTCTCTATCAACAAAAGCCTCAATAGAAAACAGCGCATAAGTCAGGACTATAGCTCTGCTCATTAGCTGAATTTCACTGGTTGGTTTGCGAGCTCTGTTATGATTATGAGTTAACGCCCCTCTCAGTCGCTGTTACAAGTCATTGCGGAAACACAGGAAAACAGCTGAAGTAGCTGCAGAAGAGGAAAACATATATTACACCGTCTCATCAAAAAATAAATCCTGGAAAACACCGGGCATCAAACATGCTGATAGCAAAAGGTGGGTTTTACCTTTTAGACAAACACTCTGCGTCTGTGATGTTGTCTGTTAATTGTCAGCAGAGAAGCTGCAGGCTGCACACGACGGTCACATCACAGCAGTTTTTGCTTTCTTATGTGTCTTTGGGGTCAAATCATGGCTTCATTTTGAATTGCACACCTGACTGAAGAGCACCTTTGGAGCTTTTTTTCAAGTGTCAATTATTTTGTTTTCCTCAGGCTGTGCTCTCATTGATTCTCAGTATTTCTCTCTGCCACTTGAATATTTTAGGTGACTGTTAAAACAGGAAACTGTATTTTCTCACTTTGACCCGTGACCACTTCCTCATTATGCACAAGTTTGAAACTGCCAAGCAAATAACCTTGGTTTATATCTGAGTGGGAGGACTCAGATAATGTTTTATTTTTGAACTAATCAATGCAAGGAGCTACAATGTCAAATGCAAATTAAGCGGCACTGAAAAAGAAACCAGTGGCGCTGCTACAGTGTGTTGAAGAGGAGGTGTGCGTTCAGCCCATTTTTAGTAATTTGATATTTTAGTAAGGTAATGCAACCTGCTTCTTTGTGCTCAGTATTGGTTTCAGTTTCATCAAAACAAAAGCATGATGTGATAAAGTCTGCACACCACCCTCAGGAAGTGTATTTTGTAACGTCTGTTTTGTGCTTTTGTATTTCGTAGTTCCTTCCAAGCTGCAGTCACAGCCGTCCTCTCCGCAGCCTCGATGCTCCTCGCCTTCTGTCCCCACCAGTAAACTCATCTCTCCCTCGCAGAAACACAGCAAGAAAGCTTTGAAACAGGTACTTTTGGGTTCTGTATTCTACATGTTTTAATTATTTATTGTATTAATAACTACTAAACTGTGAAGTATATTCTGTATTCACGTCTCAAATGATTCGTGAGTTCCTGCCACACCCTCGTACTCACATACACACATATAAATCCCTGCCACGCAGACTGAGACAGTTGTACATAATGGAAAAAATGACTGCAGTTGCAATTGAAAAAGGACATTTTTGTGCGGAGATGGACACCTGTAATTCTGTACCTGAATGAATAGAAGAATACATACATCTTTTTCCCTTTTCTCTCTTCCGTCCTCGCTCTCTCTTTCTCTCGCTTTCCTGTCTTCCCCAGTGCTATTCTCTTGAAATAATGCTTTTTCCCTCCAAAGAACTTTGATTTGTATCTGAAAATGTCGAATGAGCTCTGTTGTCAAGGAACGCTCTGTTACATGTGATCAATGTATCTTCTTATTAACTAGTTAGAAGAAAAAGAAACCTTGCCACAACGCTTGGCAACACAGTGATACTTAGTTATTTAGTTTCTTGCATTTATATAACCAAGAGTAAAGTTTGTCAAGAAGACTCCTACTGTTCGAGGCAGTGTGTGAGATTTAGGGGGATTTAGTGGCATCTAGAGGTTAGGATTGCAGATTGGAACTAGCTGAAACTTCTCATTCATTTAGTTTTCATTGCTCAGGAGGTTTTAACCAGAAGCTGAATTATATGCAGTGGTCTCTTCCTCTCCTAAACAGACACACCTGTGAATTTAAACCAGTAAAACCAGGTTTACGTTACAATGTAGGGTTTCTTTGAGGCAGTTCAGCAGGTTGGAGATGGGCTACAAGGCTAGCCCCGGCTAACGTGCTCACCTTTAATCTCTGATAACTCAGTGTGCATGTCCTGTATATGCTACTACACACGACCAGAAGTCCGCTCCCATTCATTTTGTATTGCAAGTGACCGATTCTCTGTGATGCGGACTTAGCTGGCGGCGTGACAATAGGAAGTCACAATTTAAAAAAAAACAAAAAACAACCAGGTGATTTAAAGTGGTAAAACTGAGGAATAAAGCAGTTTCATGTTAAAAAATGAGTGTTTTTCAGACGCACTAATAGCGGAAAGGCTGCTAACGGCAGCGGCGGACGGTAAATGGCCCTTTCTAGAGCCAGTATTAGTTTGTTCTGGGCTACTGTGAAAACATGTTGATGAACGTGGACGAGGACCCCGCTGCCTGTGCAAATATCAATGGCTCATTCTAGGGTAGCGAAAGCACAGCAATTTGTATTTTCAGGTGATTATACACTGAAAATAAAGCATTCTTATTATATTATTTCTTTCTAAATCCTGCACACTGTGGTCCTTCAAATCAAAACAGTACCGATCTAAATCTCACACCTCTGTGTCAAAATACTCACTCATACTTTTCTGCAGATTTCACCACATTCATCTAAACTTTTTCGCTGACATGCTTTCAGTAAACATGTACATAACCCATGTTGGCATCTCAGCAGGCGCCAATTATCAGTCCACTCCCTGCCTGAAAAACATCTTGTGCTGATTATTTAAAAACAATGAGGCGTCGGGGAAAAATGCCTATAGCTGGTTTTACAGTATTAATGTCCTCATAATCCACCCTGTTCACCATTTTCCTATTGGCTGCTTTGTGCCTCTTGTGTTTCGTTTAATTAGATTGCACTTGATTGCACAGATTGTAATTCACTCCATCTGTGCTGGTGTGGAAATTTCAGCTCTGTAAGACCAATTTGTATTCATTTATTGGGCGTAGGCAACACTAGAAGATGGCAAAATATAAGTGCCTGAGAGACGTATTGTGTATTTTCCTTCTGTGATTTTCCGTTTTGCATCAATCAGCTAAAACAAAACCCTCAGCGGACTGCCTTGGATTGCCTCTTTAATCTGTTGACATTGTGTCTGTGAGGTGATCAGACTTCTCAACAGATTTTCCAACGCAGAGTTCATTTATGCTTGTGTTATGCAACCTATGTTTCATTGCTGCTCTGTTATTTAGCTGTTATTTAACCAGGCAAGTGGCCCTGGGGGAGTAGTTGCAGGGAGACAGAGGGTTACACACATTCACACTCTCTTTTTCTCTCTCTGCCGGCTATTTGTTCTTTCCTTATTTTGCTCATGTTCAGGCCTTGAAGCAGCAGCAACAGAGAAACCAGCGCAGACAGGGGGGAATGCCAACCACCTCCAGTCCCAGACTGCTTCTGAAAACCATCAAAGACATGGCTGACAACATTACTACAAAGACTGGTAGGTGGCAGCTATTATATTGTCAAATACAATATAAAATGAAATAAGAAGTAGTAACTCTGGATATTCAGTAATGTTCACTGCAGGATTTTACACGCAGTCCTGACGATAAATGATATTGATGCAGCTCTTAGGTATTTTCCTGTTATTAAAGGTTTTCCTGAGTTTACAACAAAAGGCACTGCATTATCATCATCCAAACATGACTCATGTAATTGGCAGCATCAGTGTGGAAACAGTTAGATCTCAATGGCTTACAATTTCTCAAAGATTTTTCCTTCTATTATTTGTTTTTCCTCTGTTTAAACAGACTTATGTCACCCAGTCGTCCCCAGGAAGGTTTCTCAGAGGTCAGGCCGCCTTAGTGCTGGTAAGTCTACTTCAATTTAATCGAGTGGTTCAGAAATCTTCAAGGATGATAGGCTGGTGATGCTCTATAGTTTTGTTACTGTCAACAAATCCCATGAAAAGAGTATAACACATTACTCTTGGCTATAGTCTTTTCTTGTTGTCTAAAAAATATTATAGACCATGTTGCACCGGATGACATGTTCCTTAGTTACAGCGAACACAAGTTACTGTTTGTACATCCATGTGTGCATAAGTGTACTGAGCACTGGACCTGTCAGCCAATTTTTTTTTCATTATGTTGGTATTTTCAAGAACCTTTTGCAGTTGCAGTGATCCAAAAATAATGCATTTTAGACTGTTTTATACCGTTGTTTCCCGCGGACTCCTCTCTCCTCTTAACTGACCAGTAGAGGCTGTAAGTCCTTCACAAAATCAGGGAGCAAAAGTGTAGAGCAAAAGGCATTTCTGGCAATTGGCAACGCTAAAAACAACAAGCCTTGCTGTATTCTGAAGGCCATATTTTGGCCTTTTTCTCGGCTCAAAAACTGACATTTATTGAAGAGTTGGGCCTCATTTTGAACTGGAGCATCTGCAGATTAATTCCAGACTTGATATGTTATCATCCACTAAAGTTAGGCACATTACAAGATGAAAACATTTGTTTGTAACCTTTGTCACCATCTTGACTGTAAGGAATTCCACCAGGTGTAGCTGCGTCATGTCTATTGTTTTGAGTGGCTGCGATTAGCTCTGTTGGGTGCACTTTTCTAATTTATTTTGAGTTAACCTCAGCTATATTGTCCTGGTGCTTAAAATACTCACTAGTACGCCAAAAATGTAATTATCCACAGCTTAAAATAGCCCCCAACAAATGCACTACATACTCCTGTTTAAGTGGCACTCTCTTAAAACTACAGAGTCCATTGCCCAGCTGTTTTAGGCCATTATTTAGCCTTTTTTCTAATGAAACTATATTTTATTCTTAGGTATACTACTTTATACTTTATACTAAGGTTTATGTCTTCAGCAGAATAAGAATCAATGTGCTAGGGGTTTTGTGCCATATATAGGGTAGGGAAGTCGGACATTATTGCGAGACGGACAGATGCATTTTTCGTTTTGGTGTTTTCATTGAATTTGTTGACAATAAGTAAATGAAAAAAAATCTTTAAAATAATCTTACAAATTTGTATCTGCACTTTTGCGTGTATTGCTTGGTTTTAGATGGAGTAATTGTGTTATTTAAGTAGTCGAGGAACAAGTGAAATTAGCAAAACAAAAATGTTAAGAGGAAAAACCAATTACATAATCACGTGAGAGTAAATTACTCAAGATGTCAGTTGTGAGATCGGCATGCTTCTGCACTGCTGGATCTGCCTTGGCTTACATCTGTTTCCTGTTTTGTATTGCAGGGCAGCTGAAACGTACCAAGTGCAAAATAGATGTGGAAACACCCGACTCAATTTTGGTTAACACCAACCTGCGGGCGATCATCAACAAGCACACCTTCTCTGTCCTGCCCCCTGACTGCCAACAGAGGCTGCTTAAACTTCTGCCTGAAGTTGACCGGCAGGTGGCTCCAAAATTATACTTATTACATTTTTGTTGCCTTATTTGGCACTAAATGTGTGTGTGCAATTACTGCTCTTAATTTCCTGTTTTTCCTGTAAATCATCACATAATGTGTTAAACTGTCTCACAAAATTTGGGAATATCTCTGCACCTAGCTTCTACAGCATTAATTCATGTTCACTGATTCTACATGTTCAACACTACATCACATACGGGAAGCATAAGTCGATGTACTGAGGCAGTGATGGTGATTGTGATGATGTTAGTCACTGCATTGTGCCTTCTCTCCCCAGGCCTGCATGGACGGCCTTCTGAAGGTCACTAGTTCTGCCTTAAACAACGAGTTCTTCACATCAGCAGCTCAGTCGTGGAAGGAGAGACTGGCTGAGGGTCAGTGCGAGTGTTTCCAGCTCGTAATAACAGCATCCAGTTCAAAAGGAAAAATTATGTCACAAAGTTTCAGTGCCACTACACTGAATGAGTGTAACTTTTCTTTTTTAAAAAAAGGAAATTATGTAACTTTTTTTCTCTGTAGGTGATTTCACTCCTGAGCTGCAGCTACGAATGCGTCAAGAAATTGAGAAGGAGAAGAAAGTTGAGCACTGGAAGGAGGCCTTCTTTGAGAACTATTATGGTGAAAAGTAAGTTTTCGTCTATAATATATTTTTGCTAATCTGATTCAGCTTTCGAGAAAATGGAAGACATTTTTTTTCTAAACGCAAAATATTTTCACATCATTAACGTGATTGGTAAATGGCAGCATTTCAGTGTTTTTTTTTTTTTTTTTAAATGCACACATTGATACATTAGTAGTCGAGGCAACCATACAAGGTGCCACCTGCCCATCAGGTAAACATTCACAGTCCAATCAATTTGGGGTTCAGTATCTTGCCAAGCACACTTCAGGATCAAACCACTAACCTTCCAGTTAGTACACGACCACTCTACCTCCTGAGCCATAACTGCCACTGATTGAATGTCCAATTTCAGAAATACATTATTATTAAACGGTGTTGTGTTTGAAGGGATTATTTAGAGCTGAATGAGACATCACCCTAATCTTCTCCTCACAATACAGGAGAAAGATCTCTTCTTGGAAACATATAATTACTTTATTAGTAGGATTACAGTTTTTTTCAGGGTATTTATTACATTTGTTGAATTGCTTTGAAATCAACAACATCCTACTGCTTCAAGTGAGGTTAAATTATATCAAATCAACCTGTTGGCTGCTTGTAAGCTGCGTGATATGCAAAAGACCGAAGTGATTTACGATTTTTCTATCGCTCGCTCTGACGGCCCATTTGCAAAAATTTCCCCATCTTGGCAGCTACAGTTTTTTGCCCTAGGAGGCTGAAATTTGGCATGCAGGTCAAGTGTTTTGTGAGATTGTGTATATAAATGCATTGTTTTTAGCATGTTTTTCCAGTGTTTTCAACTTTTTATGTATTCCTAACAATTCCTTTAAAAGCTCTGTGTTTTAGAAAATCTCTGTTCCTTTTAGGACAGAAATCACTTTAATTTTGGATTTATTTCTTTGTCTTTCTGCCTCCCGCTTCTCTCTCTGTAGTTCGGGGCTCAGCTTTGAGGAATCCAAAGAGCTGACAAAGGCTGATGTGAATCAGGAGTCTGCCAGGCCCCGGTCCCCTTCTCATCAGACAGGACCTGCCGCTCAAACACCAGAGGATCCCAAGGGCACCAAGGACAGCAGCCAGACTGATGCTGCTGTGAAAGACACGAAGCCAACAAAGGAGCCTCTGAAGACACAGCCTGCTCACAGAGAGCCAGTCTCCACCACAGAGCCCATGAAGACACGGCGCTCGCAGTACGCTGAGGATCGGAAGCTGAGCGCAGCAGCACAGTCTGGGCCGGCACCCGCAGTGAAAACACCAGAGGTTGAGCGACAGAGCGAGCAGGCCGCGGCAGGTACACTGCCTGAGAAAGAGCATAAAGAGGAAGTGAAGGAGGAGAAGGCTGAACTCCCTCAGTCGCCTCTGAAGAAGAGCCGAAAAGCTAGTTCAGAGTCAAAAGAGGATCAGCCGGTGTCCGTGCTTAAGCCTGCTGAGGAGAGCCAAGAGGTCATTCCAGAGCCCAGTGGCCCCTCAGAGCCGCTTAAAAGGAAATCTTCCAGTGAAATTGGGGATGAATTGACACCAGAGAAAAGGCCTCGTATGTCCTCAGTCTCCTCTGTGTCCTCAGTCTCTTCCATATCTCCTCCAGCGTCCTCCATATCCAGCCCTGCTACACCGACTTCAGCAACAAATCAGAGGGTTCCACCACTCAAGGTAGGAGAAGTGTTTCTGAAGTCTCCTCCGATCCTTCCTTCTTTTGAATGATGAAAAATTCACCACTTGTAGGCTTGAAAAGCGGCTCTGACAGGTTTGCAGCCTGCTTCTTTGCAGAGCGCAGCTGCTGATGTCAGTTTGGATTCACAGCAGTTAGTGTGGATGTAGTGAATGGTAACTGAGAGTCATGGCAAAAATGGCAACTTGCTATGAGCTGTAATCTCACCACTTTTAAACAGCAGAACAGCCTCACTCTCCCTTCATGCATGAAGTATCTTCTCCGTGCTGCCACAGGCGTAGCTGCTTCAACCAAAGAGAAGTGTGAAAGTCAGAGCACTCACTCCACTGCAAAATCTAGAGATCAAAATGTCACTCTGTATAGCAAAAAAAAAAAAAGCTCAACTTGAAGCTATCTCAGTTGACTGAGGTGTCTCTGACTGATGATTTGAATCTCCAACTTTAAAGGGGCAGCTCCAGTATTTAAAAAGATCTCTAACATCTTTTTTTTTACTTTGCAGATCCCTGTGTCCCGAATTCTCCCCATTCCTTTGTCACCTAGCCAAGTCTCACCCAGGACTCCTCTGCCGACCCCGCTTAGCAGCCCAGGCCGTACTGGTGCTCGTACTTTGGCTGACATCAAAGCTAAAGCTCAGCTCGCCCGAGCACAGCGAGCAGCGGCTGCCGCAGTATCATCAGCATCGAAGGGAGCGGTGCCTGGCCCGGGGCCAGGAGGAGGCAGTGGTGAGCAGACACAGCCATCGCTCAGCCCCAGCCCAGCGTCCCCACAAACACCAACCAGGTTACCAGCCAGCCAGACCAGCACGCCTCCTTCTCGCCCACTGGAATCTTTTGGTCAGCTGAGCCCAAACCAGTTTCAAACGTCTTACTCGAGCAAAACGGATGAAAAACACAAAGTTCATTTTGCTGGTACTGTCAGTGCCCATAGCATTCAACCCACTCCGCCATCCATTCACACTCCAAAGGGACAGGAAAACCAGTCACCTGCTGCATCATCGGCCAAGACCAGCTCCTGTATCCCTGCAAACAACCCGCTGGTCACTCAGCTTCTGCAAGGCAAAGAGGTTCCATTAGAGCAGATCCTCCCGAAACCGTTATCCAAGGTAGAGGTGAAGATGTCAAACGTATCCTCTGGTGTTAAGGCTAAGACGCTGCACCCTGCTGAGCACAAGCAGATGTTCCAGCCGTTCAATACAGCAGGACGAGCAGGAGTTTTCTCAGAGCACCTGAGACACCACAGGGAACTTCCTGATAAGGAGACTCAGGAGCAGATCCTGCAGGCTCTGATGCAGAGGACAGGCCAGCAGAGTCAGCCGTATGGTGGTTTGGCGCCTCAGCACTCTCAGTACAAAACCCACCAGCTGGTGCCTGCAGAAGAGCGGCAGGACCAATCCAGGATTTCAGTAGGATTTCTAGGGCGTAAGAGGATACCCAGGCCTGCAATGACGGGACACTACCTGCTCAATGTGTCCACATACGGCCGAGGACCAGAGAGCAAGAGACTGCACCAGTCTGTCATCCCAAACACGTCCGGTTTGAAAAGGGAAAGCACAGAAGGAGAGGAGACGGCCAAGGACGAAGAACCCGCCAGGAAATTTTTCTTTCCTGCCCCTGGGGTCAAAACTGAGCAGCAGGGATACTCGATAACCAACGAAGCAGCGAGCATTCAGAACTGCTCCAACGTAAAGACTGAGCCTGGATCAGAGGATTGTGACGCCGGTGCCAATAACAACAGCACCAGTGCGACAGCCAAAGACACCAGCCCCTTTTCTCAGTCACACCGAAGGCACCTCGAACTCTGCAATAGCAACCAAGGAAACTCCGAGCCATATCTTAGCCAAGTGGACCCCAGTCACCAGCGGCAGTCTGCCTTTCAAACCCAGAGAACGCTCGATAATCAGGAAGCCGTGGCAGCGTCATGTTACGGTGGCACTATCAGCATGTCTGTACCTCACTCTTTGAACCACGGCACTGCAGGCATCGGCTCTTCCACGGCCTCATCTGAGGCTGACGGCAGCGGCGTCCACGGGAGCGTCATGTCTTTCTCAGTGACTGTCACCACCATACCTGCCGGTCACTCGCTAGACCACGGCAACCAGAGCGAGCCCTCGCCCGAGCAGGCGTTCATGGAGGGCTCCAACATGGAGGACGTCCAGTCTAAGTGCTACTGCCGACTGAAGGCGATGATCATGTGCAAAGGATGTGGAGCCTTTTGCCACGATGACTGTATCGGCCCCTCGAAACTGTGTGTGTCATGTTTAGTTGTACGATGATATGAAATTAATAATAATAATAATAATAAGATGGTTTGATTTGTATTGAAGACACAGAGCAGAAGCAGGTCATTCAGAGTCACTGCTGGGGTGAAGCACGTTCACCACGCTCCACGCGAAACAACCAGCACGTGGTCGCTGTTGGAAAGGCAAGGATTTACACTGGATGGTCTTTCGTTTCACCAACATCTATGAAAAGTTGTTCTGTGCAATCTTTTGGTAGAAATGTCAATCAGTTTTCAATCAAATCAGTAGACTGTCAGATGTGTGACAATTACAAAATCTGGCAATGTTTGCACTTGGCTAGGATTAGTGTGATATATTTTTTTAAATATATATATATAAATATATGTGTGTAGTTTTTAAAAAAAGGGGGGGAAATGAATGTTGCTATTTTTGTAGAACATAATGACTGTTGTGTTTGAGACTGACACTTTTTATTATTGGGCCTAATCATCAGTTGTGGTTTAAAGGCAAAAAAAAGGGCGCTAATGATAATCATCGGTTGTATAGTACCTCCTGGCATTTATGCACGCATGGCAGGGAAGTGCAACTCACAGTAACTATTTTATATAAAAACTGTACATTTATTACTGAACACACTCAGATATAAGAACATGTCTTGTTTTAGAAAGAGAGCATAAATGGATCTTGAATGATTTGATGAAATCAGCTAGTGAGGATTGCACATCACATCATTTTTTTTTGACAAACAGTTACAGAGCGAAGCACTTGAAAACCACCTGGATTTATGGTTGTATCTGTACAGCACTTACATTCAAACACAGGGGGGAAAGAAGAATCATTTATGTATAAAAAAATGCCCATTCGTGTTCCTTTTGGAAAATTGAGATCTTTTCCATTCCAGGTCAAGGTCAAGAGTCACTTCCTACTGTGTGAACCTTCATTTTCTCCCAATAAAACACGCTTTTTTAGATATTATTTCCAATGAGGTGGGTATTTCTCACGCCTGAACGCCTGTATAGACAGATCAGTGGCAGCAAACAGTAAAAGAAACACTTAAGGCAAGGGGGGAAAATGAAGATAATTTTGTTTTTCCACTGTAAATATTTGCTTATTAACAGTATAAGCCTAGATGTAGAAATTGATTTTATTCGTGCAGCACACTTTGCTTGAGCATATCTTGTTTATTACAAAATTATTTTTACCGTGGAAAGAAAATGGAGAAGAACAGTACATTATGCTAAAACGCTAAATGCTTTATCAGAGAATGATTCAGCATGGCACGCTTCGGTTTTGAAAATGATTTGGAGGTACAATATGACACCGATAGACAGGCGGGTGTAACGTTTCACTCAAAAATGGCCTTTTTTTCCCAAAGAATTGAAATTTTTTTTCCTTCAATTTAATGTGGCATGAAGTATTGTAAACACAATATGATATCAGAGAATGTTTCTATATTGTACATTACTGTATGTGTGATGTAAGAGGATGATTTGTGGTGTGAAAAATGTTGTAACAACTTTGTAGCTGCATTATGATGATTTTAACACAGTGTAAAAGCTTACTTTACCACATATTAATGTGCAAAAAGGCTGGTGTGAAGCGTTACCTCTGCAGGTTTTTCAGGTGTTCATGCTGAAAGCAAATTAAGACGCATCAACTTTATTTTGAAAATCTCCTGGAGGTGCAAAGTAGGCCTGTTTTATAGCAATTATTTACAAGGTAATATGCCAAAGTCACCTTTAAAGAAAACTAAAATAATCAGAACTTGTTTTTAATATCTTGACTAGTTAATCAAAGTAATATATTTTAATTAATATCTTTTAATATAAAAAAAACTATTTGCTAATTTTTTTTTTTTTAATCAACAGGGTTTTTACTATAATAATATATCGGCTGTCTGTTTTTCTTATAATTTTGTTTAGACTGGACAGACCACCATGCAGAGAATAACTTGACTTTTATAATTCAAATTGCCCAGGTATCAATATTCTGTATGGCCCAGCTTTTTTCAATGGTTCACTTGGTCTATGTTTTTTCCATAGAGACGTTGTCTAATGTGTGTACCCTTTTAGCTGTCTGCATTTGTGTCATTACCTTATGAAAACAAAAAGAAATGTTTTTAAAAGCTCCATTTTTAGGTCAGTGGATTAATAAAGGTCCATTTTTAAATGTATTTGTTATTAAATGGGGGGTTATGTCTTGTGGAAAATTGGTTTAAGATTGTAGGAGAGGTTTATAGTCATTTCACTAAAACTGGTGCACCAGTATTTCATTGTGTTAACACAATTTTAATTTTTCCTCCGGAAATATTTAGGTCTTATTAGGTTTGATGTGATGTTAGTATGTTGTATTTAGAGTTGGGGACTGGATCGCACCGCAAAAACAATTCACAGACACAATCAATCAATCAATCCAAAAGGCAGCTAAAATCTTTGTTAATAAGGACTGAAACGTGCGTCAGGCAGCAGTCCCCACTGTCACTGAAGTTACCTGTTGTGTGTGCGTTCAGATGAGTTCATATAGAATTGGCTGTTAAGTGTCATGGGCAATCACCACCGATTTAAAATGTCACGTTCATCACTAGGTAAATTTGTTTAATATGTCTGTGTCATTTTGTCTCCATTTAAACTCCGGGTGAATGTAATATAGTAATCAGCACTTGTAAACAAAGTGTATTTTATCAGAAGTTATAGACTATTATGAATAAATAATGAAAATAAAAACATTTTGTGTGTGTTTACTGGTGCTTGTCTCACAGAAAAAGGTGCAAAGACCACCTGAAGTTCAGTTTACTCGACAACATGAGGACTAAAAAAAATGGTGAATACAGTTATATAATGTTTTTTATGTATAATGTCATCAGGGCTACCTCAGCTCATGCTTGAAAAATATGTTACATCTGTACGTTTCATATATAACAAATCAACATTTCTAAGGTTCCTTTGTCATGAGCAGGTGGAGAGTGTGGATTGGCACCAAGACGTCTGAAAAGCTGCTGACCGACAAACAAGAAAACCTGTTGTTTTTAAGCAAATTACTGGTCAGACTTTGAGCAGCTGTATTGTATGCAGAAACAAAGAAAGCCAACATTTATTCTGACGACTGGGTTGCTAATATCTGGGCACTCATGGCTCTGGAGGTAAAACTCCCATTCATTTTTCCCATGTCTCATAATGCTTCTAAGGCTTGGATCGGCTGGAATAATATTAAAAATTTTAAATTACAACTGCAGAAGAAATCTGTTTCTTTCGTGACGAGTTGCAAGTACATGCATAAAAACTATGGGGGGAATTTAAGGTACCTAAGGTGCATTATGACAGGAAATATCCAACCACCAAGCTTCAAATTCTGTTACATGCACTGCTTTCGATCACTGACACTTGACTTTTGGATTCTGGGTTGATTTTGGATGACATAACCAAATATGGTGTCTTGTTTTGTTCATGAACGTTTTAAATTTGTTACTGCTCTGATTCACACCTTTGATGGTCTTCCTCTCCATGGCAATGGAGTAGTGATGTCATGAAACTGGAAAATAAATTTGATATAATATCAAATAATCCAAGGCTACAACATGATGACGATGACTAGCAGAGAACAGCAGAATGACTAGTAAACTAATCAAAGAGAGTTAGAGAGTGCAGATGCCACCAGTGTATCAGTAATATGGAGAATGAATATTGAAACTGTCTCATGTATCAAAAATCTATATGTATTGGGGAAAGAAATGACAAAAAAAAAAATAATAATTTTGACCACACTTCAACAGAGGTTGTGGCTGATAGACACAGCTGTATTTAGGGCTGTCCACCAGGCCAAATCAGCAAACAGATGGAAAAAATGTAAAACAAATAAAAATCAAAATCAAAAATAAAAGAAAATGGTGCCATAATGCACAGTCTTTCTGTAGGTTTGTGGATTTTTTTGATCAACAACAGCGTGGATATCAAAAAAAGGAAAACTTGCAAATAGATGCTAGTGCGTTGCATCATGGGAAATGTAGGAGTATTTTTGGAGCTAGACTCATAAAGTCGAGACATCTCTGCCTCTGCTGCTTTAATTTGGTTCATTCATTATTTTTAAATCTGTCTTTTTTTGAGTCCCACCAATTAAAGCGACATGAAAGTGCAATATGAACCCGCAGCAGTATCCCTCTGAGTTATATTAAATATGTGTTTCTTGCTTCATCTCCACTCTTTTACGCCGAAGATCATAATTCAGAGTAAAAGCAGCTATAGTAGTAGTGCGCCTTTAACCAGCGTGCGTGCGCACATGCGTAAAGTATAGTAGGTGGTCGCGCATGGCATCTCCGTGCCTGCTCGCGCTCTGCTCTGCCGTCCTCTGCCGCTGGGTCGCTGATGATGCCGAGCGGAGCGGGGCGCTTGTACATTTCTGTGTGCGGCTACAACCGCAGTTCCTGAGACTGAAGTCGAATGAGACGGGAGAGGAGGCTGAAATACGATGATGGATGGTCCGAGCCGTTTCTCATCGCTCGGACAGCTGTAACGTCGGCGGACACACGGGTGGATTCATCAAAGGTGAGAGTGCGACTGTGAATCACGGAGGAAATATCCTCCTTATTCACCCTGGACCACTTATCCTCCTCATCTGATGCTGCTGCTGGTGCCGATGATGATGATGATGATGATGATGATGCTCTAAACGCAACCTGCGTGATTTTCCTCCGGTAAAGGCCAGCTCCCTGCTATGCCTCGGTTGTCGAGACACAGTGAGAATTGAAAAGATGCAGGATTGCCATTGTTTGTTATCCCAAATTTTTTTATGGGCATCACGACACATCATTCCCATTGCGGAAATAAGGTAAATAGGCAGTTAAATCAGCAATATGGCTGCGTTTGTGCTGTGCCGTCGCTTCAGAAGTGAATTTTTAAGTGTTGCAGGGTTGCTCACAGTGAGAAATGAAGCTTGTAGAAACCGAGAAGTGGATGATATCAGCGGAAGGGAGGTACTGCAGTAACCGAGTCCTTATGTTAACTCGCGTCAAAGGATGTTGTCATTACCTCGAAGCTGAAGGTGCGGTTACAGTAAAATGCACCTTTACGGGCCTATAATCATAACCACACAGTGTCAGTGTGTCTAAAAAGGGTTGACATCAAATTTATCGTGATCTTGACATTATTTATGTGCAAATGAGTGAATGCAATGGACTAAAAATCCCATCAATTCACATTTATCACACTGATCCTGGTCTGTGCCTCTCTGCTCTGTGAATTCATTTTATCATGAATTATTAAGAACTTGTCTCTGTTTCCTTATCTAACACGAAAATGATCAACTCATTCATTTGCTGCCATGCACCGCTTACATTTTTCCAAACATTGCCTGCCAAATGAAAGGCCCGAGTTGCCCACTCATGAATTTCTGCAGTTACTTCATAGGCTGAATATTTACAATGAACCATTGTGTTATTTTGCTGACATGTGTCTGCTGGGTCTCCCACTGCATAGCAAATATTTTCTTCCCTTTCCCCCAAAGTAGCAGCAGTGCTGCTCTCACACATACAGTGTGTGTTGCTCCCTTTAATATGTAATTAGGCTGACCAAGTGTTTTCAAGTGCTATTATGGCCCAAAGTGAACCTTTAATCTTGAGTTATTACCATGATCTTCCCACTGAGCTGCAAAAAGCCAGTCGATCGTTTAAGTGCAGTGGAATTGCTCTTTAGTTTAGTACATATATTAGGATGCAGCGGGATCACTCAATTATTTGGTCAGTCAACAACTTAATATCAAAAGGCAACTATTTAATGGGCGACTAATCATTTCAGTCATTTTTTCAAGCAACATGCCAAACTTTCTTTGGTCTAAGCTTCTAAGAAGTGAGGATTTCCTGATTTTCTTTGTCTCATATCATCAGTGATTCACTATTTTTGGGGGGTTTGGATTGTCCGTCAGAAAGAAAAACAAAACATTTAAAGATGTCACCTTGAGCTCTGGGAAATATGATAGGTGTGTCTACAGAAAATGACTATATTGTAAACCATAGATTTATCTTCAGATGATTTTGTCTATTAATCAGTTAATTAATCAATTGTCAATAAATTGTTTTTTCCCCCATAAAATTGAGAAAAATAGTTTTTTAAAAAATGCATGTCGGTTAGCCCAAAGCGAAGTCTTCAAATGTCTTGTTTGGTCCGTTTAACACTCCAAAACCCAGTAATGTTCAATTTACTTCACATATGGCACATGGAAATATTGAAAATATTCAATTCTCACTTGTAGTTACCTTGATTTTTACTTGAAAAAATATCAAAATGATTATTTGATTATGCAGATTCGTTTTGTCAGATAATACAGCAGATTAAGCGACTAAGCAGCAGCTCTAGTGATGGGCTTTTTTGATGTTTGATAAACTTACTACTCACTGAAGTAATCATAAACTATAACTATGATCATAGCATTTAATGTTTTAGATAAGGATGATATAATGCTTGTGGGTGGAGTCCTTTTTAAAGACTTTTTGATTGTTTGTTGGGTTTTTTTTTTTTACATTTTCAGGTGTGTTTTGACAGAGGACAGTGTAGAAACAGGGGAAAGGGAGAGAGGCGTATGATATGCATCACGGACTCCAAGGATTTGACCCAGGATGTTGCGTTTGTATGGCGCGTGCTTTAAAGGTACCCTGACATGTCATATCATTAACCACTAAAATAATCATTAGCTGTAACCCTGATAAGAATACTTATTGTTTTAAATCAAATTAAATAATGCTTGACCGCATTTTGGATAGAGTCCTTTTAAAAGACCCCTGCTGGTGCCTGTAACCTGCAGTAAGACCCACTCAGTACAAGCCAGAGTAGAAAGTTAGTGTCTGAAAGAGGCTTTGTCCTGACAGTAAGGATCACTGTGAAAAGAAGAGTGACTGTAAAACAAGACTCGATAAAAAAAAAGAAGAGAGAAATCTTGCCTGTCTGTGGAGATCCTGAGGGGAGCAGAACCTTTGCTTCTTTCGCTCTCGCTCTGCTGGTCAGCATCCTGCAAACACGCATGTGATCCAGGCATGTTTGGGGCGTTCGGTATGAGGTGGTCTGGAGCGCCTCTCACTCATTGGCCAGCTGTGATGTGCTCTGGGTCCGTTGTCATTAAGTAGTTCCTTTGCGGCTCTCATTCGGTGTCATTAGCCCACAGGATGCAGTCTTTGCTGAGCGGGATGTCATGGAGAATTATCATTTTGCACAGACCACGGGCGCTGGAGTGTTCCCCAGCCAGCTCGCCAATATCTCTACAGGAAGAGAGAGAGGAAACAAAAGCTCAAATTGAGAGCTAATGAAGTCCTTGAAGGAGGGAGAGAGGGGAGGTGTTAATTACTTATTCAAAAGTCAACTACATTTTGTCAGCGAGGAAAAGCTTATCTCTCAAAGTAATGGGAACATCAAGCCGAAAGACACTCTCACTAACGCTTTCAATATGGCTTCTCTTCACAGGGTCGACGTTCAGGGCTTCACTCTGTTTGACACTCAGCCAGCGACAGGTAAATATTGAAATCTCAAGTTTTATTCTAAGTGCTTAAAGACATAGTGTATTTGTTGTGTGTAGTCTAAAAACAAATGAAGATCTGTTTCAGATTAAAACTTCTACTGTTTGAGAAAAATGTCACCTAAAAATGACTTGTGCCATGAGATTAAAAGCCCTGAAGAACAGTAAAATGAAGGAATGAAATAATGAAACCTGTTACTTTCAAAGGGAAATTTATCTTCCACAAGTATGAGCGTGATGTTGAAACAAAAAACACACACGAACGATGAATCCCTTTTGAAAATGCACAACAGAGCCAACACTGAAGTTGAATCCGACGTCAGAACAAAAGCTAAAGTTTAAATTGTTCAATAGATGCAGAGTCTTTGGTCTGAAAGAGATGAGTATCCTTTTTGTTCCTCCGTACAGCGGCTGACACCTACATCCTCAACATTAAAGTCTAAGAGGGAAACATTCATTTTCAGACAGCCGCTTTATGAGCAATTTGTGTCTCTGTGTCGTTGAATTTAAAGCTAAATACAGATTAAAATACATTTTAAAGGACAGCACAGTCGCCAGCAGAAAATGTTGGCAGTGGACACCTAAAAGCATAAATGTTTTATTTGCATGTGTTTACACGAATCTTATCGTGTCCAAAGTGCTACAATATGTAATCTGACTTCATCATCAGGAGATGAAAGGGATGGTTGCTGGCGTGTAACCTTAGTGAGATGCAAACCTGTCAAGCTGCAGACTTCTGTTTGAGACCAACAAACAATAACAACGGAAGTCTTTTAGTGACCCTTTGCAGCGTTTCCAACAGCGTTAGTGGCACCAAATTTGGGCATTTCTTGAAAAGAAGAGCTGTTGATTAACTACACAACGTTCTGCTATATAAATGAGCCAAAATAGGTCCTGTCAGTGACCCTGTAATTCAAGTTAATAAATAATAATAATTCAAATTATAATTTAACTTCAGTTTTCAATATGTATTACTTCTAGTATCAGTGGTCATTTATTTCAGTCCCTGTTAACAATTTTCCAAAAGCAATGCACATGATAAAGAATAATTCACAACAAGGACTTAAATTAAAAGGAAAAACAAAATATGGACTCAAAACTGCATCCCATATCTCTAATATATTCAGTGATTTAAATAGTGAATTAAGTGAATCAGACAGTTCAGTCAAAACAATGCTGATGTACCACTCAAAAAACCTGTTCGTTTCATCCCTTTAACGTCATCATCTATTAAAAATCCAACCAAAGCCATATAATTTATTTATTTACAGTGAAGTGAATAGCTGAAGCGATGACTAATACAGTCCTTGATGTGCAGGGTAAATAATAAAGACGGTATACCAGCCTTCAAGAGCTCACGTGTGCATTTTAACTGATCACATAACGAGCGTTATAAAGCACACACAAAGAGCAGACCTTCTAGATTTAAAAGATGCTCCTTTATGAGCTCTAAGTTATCATTTATGTTTAGTCTCACCACAAAAATTAGAAGTCATGGTCTGAAAAGTGTTCTTTAGCATCACTATTAACATCCATATAAATCATCATCGCTCACGTGTTTTTTTGATTTTGGAAATGAAAAGAACTGTGTGTTTCATGCTGCTGTCTGAACTGTTGCACACTGTGCTGTTTGATGTGCCACAGGATGATCGAGGAAGGCAGTAAACGAGGCAAGGCCATGGTGGAGAAGAGACAGCTCTTCATGGAAATGAGTGAGTGGAGTCGACTGAAGAGAAATCTCTTTTCACTATTCATAGTCAGCAGCAGCTCATGTAATTCTTTGACTGAAGCGGGAGATATGTGGTCCCTCACATGTACAGTGTCATTCCTCCCACACACAGACAATAATAGTGTTTGAATGTGTCTTCTGTGTGCTTCAGTGTGTTTAGACACTTTAATTTTATTTAATTAAACTGGACAGGCATGACATTAATCTGAGATCTTGTGTTTTCTTATGATTTTGTCTTTAAGGAGCACAAAACTTTGACGTAATCAGACTGTCGACTTACAGGACTGCCTGCAAACTCCGGTTTGTGCAAAAGAGATGCAACCGTAAGAGCATGAAGATTTTCCTCTCATCAGTTAACTCAGAGAAAATATTTGCTTCGGCATGCATACAGTCACAGTCTGATCACAGTCTGGCTGTTTCCCCCCTCACAGTTCATCTGGTGGACGTCTGGAACATGATCGAAGCCTTTCGTGACAACGGGCTCAACACGTTGGACCACAACGCTGAGATCAACGTGTCGCGGCTGGAGACTATCCTGTCTTCCATCTACTACCAGCTCAACAAGCGGCTGCCCACCACGCACCAGATCAACGTGGAGCAGTCCATCGGGCTGCTGCTCAACTTCATGGTGGCCACCTACGACAGGTACGGGTCAAGTAGTCAGCATATTTGCCAACGCTATCAATTTTTTTCTTTTTTTCTTTGTCCTCTCCTGCTTTATTCATAGGGTCACAATTCTCTCATGTGTTAACTGATTTATGACAAATTTTCACATCCTTTTTTAATTTTTCATTACCACAACCTCTTTCTGGGACTGTGCGATTAAACTCCAAAAGCCTAATTTTCACCTGAACAACAATATAGCTAAACCTAATGTTGTGTCCTGGCATATGACACAAAAGAGAGCTGCCTGAATCGTGAGACAGAGAGAGTGAGAGACAGAGAGATAAGTGGAGAATGCTAAGTATTAAAACATGCAGCACGTGACTACATTTTTAAAGTAAAGGGGCATTCATTTGTTAAAAGTTTTATTTTTCATTCTTTAAATGTATTTAAAAATTATTTTATTTATATTTTTTTTATTCCTCTTTATGAGACACAACAGAGAAAGTGTCATAAAGCGCTTACTTGGATTTTTTTGTACATTAGGTTTTAGTTACACAGTTCCAATAACATTCAAGGAGTTCAAGGAATTTTCTTTCATCTAACTTAAATATTGAGGTTATTCATTGCACAAAAAGCTTCACAAAAAAGCTAATTCAGTGAGTAAACTCTGCTGCTCTGCGCGTTTTAAGTTTAGTACATTGAATATCTCTGGGTTTTAAAGTAATGCTCATACAAAAGTATGTGGGGGGGGGTTTAACAACTTCACCTCCTTCCAAGGTGCGTGGAGAAGAGAAATAAGTCTAAAGAGGGTGAAACTCCAGTAACAGTTGTAGTACAAAGAAAAACTTTATTTTAAAACCAACACAATTAGGCTTTAGGCCTTTATTAGGGTCCACAGTGAAGACCACCAGCCGTAACACTTTGGTCCGGCAATTAAGTTGTTCAATATACTACAACTGTTCCTTTGTCAGAAAAACAAGACACCTTAAGGACTCATTTATGGAGCTTTCTGACCATACTCTGCATTGTCTGTATTCGTCCGTGTTTCCTGAAAGCTTTTGGATGCAGATGAAATGGAGCAGTAGCACTGGAAGGCGTGGGATCAGTTTAGTGTAGTTCAAGCGAGATACAACCATTGCAAACGACAGACGTTAGAAAAAAAGGTGGGATGAAAGTTTAAAAAATCCATAATATAGTGAAAATAATTCACCACGTATTTGTATTTGTAGTTAATGGCCTCACAGACCACCACTGTCTACGATGCCTCCATTAATACATCTATCAGGACCTCCTCTCTGTCCTTTTGTTTGTTGTCAAAAGAAACTTTGGACTCTTTAGTGCCATCTAATGACTGTATCTCTGCATCAGAAAGGATGCACAGAAGCATGAGGACATTGGTGTTTGCATTTGAAACACACAAATCTGTCTGTACATAAAGAGTATAAATGAGCCTTAACACACAACTTTAGACTCACTTGTGTTGGGCATTTTTTTCCCATTTTCTTATATTTTCTTAACCAAAAATCTGCAGCCTATCTGTGAAAGAACATTCACAATTTTCACTACAAATAGTACAAACTTATATAGTACATTCTTTCTAAAAAACTCGGAAATTGGAAATTCTTAGGAAATCACAGAGCTATAAGATAAAGTGTAACCATTTTATTTCACAACACAATGTCTAAATCTTTTTTTAAGCCTCTACACTGCCAGCATTTCAATTCTGGTGAAAATGCTGAATCCCTCTGTAAATTTATAATTGCAGAAGGTAAACTCGCCCTAATTCCTGAAATATGCAACAGATGACTTTAGTGTCCTCAGTGGTAGCTCTGACCTTGACTTGTTTGTATAAATTATCTATCCAGCCAGGTTTTATGGCTCAGAAATACCATGCCAATAAGCTGATAAATACTGGGTCAAATACACACGTGCCTGCTTCCAATGTCACACAGCAGATATAAGTGTGTGTGCCGTTAAAAAGTCCCCACCAGCTAAAATATTCCTGGTGTTGTTTTACTGTATGTATCCCTCCTCTTAATGTCTGCTCCGTGCTCAAGGCATCCTGGAGGACAGAGGTTTATTATTGACCGTAAAGCTCTCTCTCATTATTTTACCCTGCATGCTCAAATTGATTGGCTGCTTGCCCCGTCCATTCATCGACCCCTTCAATTGGTTTACTTTTATCTGTGAGGCCATTCTGGTCCCGCTCCGTTATTATTCATGCTGCCGTATCTCTGGGAAACTTTGTGGAAATGACTGTCTGCGATCACAGGAAGCAGTTTCGCTATCTGTCCCTGAGGTCCAAACTGAATTAGGCAGAAGAGCTTTCATGTACTCTGTTACCTCTGCTCGGAAGCCAGAGCTAAATGAATCTGAAATGAAGGAGCTGGTCTCTCTTGGCAAGTTGAAAAGACTTTAAGGGGTCTTGGGGCGGTCTAATAATGATCTGAATATACCACGTTAATCTGTGATTTAAGTCTTGGTTCATAACTTCTGACACTTTACACACTAATGGATACAACTTACAAAGCGCACTAATATGTTTGCATTGCTGAATGTTTTAATCTCTGAACCAATCAGTACGACGATGATATATCCTCCAGGGGTAAAAGCCAATATTTCTCGGCAGTGATGGGCAAAAAATGAACAAACAAATCTTTTTTTAACGACTCTTTTTGGTGTTTGGTATGTCATGTCGGCCGGTTGAATGTCCAAGTGTGCATGATAGAATCGTGTCGTAACGCAGTCCAGCAATGACAGTGAGTGAATGAGCGAGGACTGATTGTATCAGACCTGAATCAAGACCTCCGCCTGCCAAAGCCAATGGTGCATTCACGTGCTCCTCGGATGCTCATTCTCCCAACTTTGGTGTGTTTATCAGCTTTTTTTTCAGATTATTCTTACACGACATAAATGCAGAAAAAGCCTGCAGACATCTGCTACTTGCCCCTTAAAGAACAACAGATTGTTGGTCAGTGACATTTCCGTCACATCGTATTGAGTTTACACAACCTTCTTACATACAAAGGGTGTGCTGAATCGACGCATTAAAATGAATATTTTATCTCTATTGATGTAAACTTACACATAGTGACAGGTAAAGCGTTGAAGTTTTGTGGGGTTAGCGGCAGTTGTGGTCAAATGTGCATGCATTATAACAAAGTGTCACAGAGAAACTGAAACCATATTTTGAAAAAAGTATCAAAACTCAAAAGGTTATTTACATATAGCAACAGAAACTGATACGGTGACAAGAATCAATCTGCCTTTCAAAATTTCGGGGGTTCTGGTTTAGACTTCCTCATCTTGCATCGGCCATTTCAGTTTCAGCCCTTTTTCAACTGATGGCTGCATATGTCTGCAGACAACTTTTGCTAAAGATAATAAAGAGCTAAATCGATGTTATTCGATAGCCTCTGAGATTGCGTTTCCGCCTCCATTGCTCCCCACAGGGACTTTTTACCTGCCGCTCAAACGTGATTGACAAAAAATTGAAATGGTTTCAATACCAACTTTTTTCCATACCAGTTTTTTCATTCATATGCAGATATCTTTTTATAGAGATAACTGTACATTATTGAATTAATCTCAAATATCTTATATCAATCTCTTATATCAGCAGATGAAGTAAGGATCTGACACATTCGAATAACATAATATACATTGCACCTTTCATTCCAACCTAATTTTTGATTAAGATCGTCATAAAAGTGTCATATTTCTGTGCAGACATTACATTATTTTTATTAAAGTGAATCTACTGTATGTAACTTCATCTAAGGTGCCAATTGTGGGATAATATTGTTTGACAATATGCAGAGTGACAGTAGAGAAGAAGGACTTACTAACATAAGCAATCAAAGCTGCTGGTGTGTTTTATTGCTTATGAATTTAACACACACATTTCTTTGTGCTTGCAGTGAAAGCCATGGGAAGCTGACCGTTTTCTCAATGAAATCCATGCTGTCGACAATGTGTGGAGGGAAAATTGTGGACAAACTACGCTGTGAGTACATTTATAAGCATCCTACACACACCATGTCAGAAGATGTACAATTAAATGAGCTGCATTTTTATTAGCTTTGTTTTCTGAAATTTGATGTCGGTCCTGATGTCCTAATGCAGTGGCTCAAATGAAACACACAGGGGCACTGTTGAAACGTGTACGCAGAATTAATTTACTTTCGCCGTGCATATTTTGACTCTGCTGAGCACACAGACTGCGGATCAATACATTCACAGAAATGTCACAAGCCTGTTTAGTCTTTGCTAACAGTCTGACATTTGCCATTCCTCAGATATTTTCTCACAGATCTCAGACTCAAGTGGAGTCATGATGTTTGCAAAGTTTGATCAGTTTCTTCGGGAGGTGCTCAAACTCCCCACGGCCGTGTTCGAGGGCCCTTCTTTTGGCTACACAGAGCATTCGGTGCGGACGTGCTTCCCTCAACAGGTACGAGGAGGACATCTGACCACTACATCCTGTCTCTCTTCTTATTCTCTTGTTTTGAGTCTCTAATAATTTAATGTCTTGTTTCATTCATGTTTGTGTGTGCTTGTATCCAGAAGAAGATTATGCTGAACACGTTTTTGGATGTGTTGATGGCAGACCCTCCCCCACAATGCCTCGTATGGCTGCCGCTCATGCACCGGCTTGCTAATGTTGAAAATGGTGAGATTTGGACTGTTTATATTCACACTGTGCAACTACATCTGAATTTCGACATTTGAACACAAAGGTTCCTCATTGAACTGATCTAAATTTGAAAGTGACATTGTCAGAGAAACATTTTTCTGTGAAATAATGATTCTTCAAATGAAAGAAGTTTAAAGAGGAAATATCCAGCTCATAAACTCATCTCAGACGTCTCAATGAGCCTGAAGTGTTTTTAGTGGTGAAAAAAACATTTACTGTACTGTATATGAGTACAGTTTTGAGGTACTTGAGTATTTAAATTGTGTGCTACCTTGTACTTCCACTCCTCTACATTTGAGAAGGAAATCTTGTACTTTTTGTACTTTGCTACGTTTATCTGACAACTGGAATTACTAGTTTCACAAACATTTGATCGGTTTATTAAATATGACACTGCTATCGATTAGCCATTAACAGCAATACAATGTGATCAGTCTCCACCAGCTGTAACTTAAAAATGCTGCTTATGTGTTAAAGCATCACAGATACTTTAACCTTAATGCTTTAAGTAAATTTTGCTGTTAATAGCCTACTTTTGTACTTTTTTTCTCCCCACGCTGGCAGTGAAAGTAATTAAACAAACACTGCCAACACATTTTTTTTGTTTTTTTTTTACTTCAACCCTTTATCTGAATGGCAAGTTTTTTTTTTATCCACAGCATCCATCCTAGAAACGTTTCTTGGATGCTTCTTAGGATTTTCCACTACGTATACTCCTAGCTGTTTCCCCATTGCTATGGTCCCGCCTCCCTGTCTGCCCCCTTTGGCTCTGGCTGGTTTAAAATGCATCATCAGACACCCAAAATCTGGTAAACTGTGAAATTCAAAGAGCTTTCCCTGGTGGCGATGGGCTTACTACGAATTGTGTGAACTCATTTGGCAAGGGCTTAATGTAATGTTTATTTATATGGAAAAGTCGCACAGCTTTAAGTGAAAGATATGAATACTTCTTCCACCACTGCTGTTTTTAAGAGTTCAAAAGCTGCTTTAAGCTTCTATTTTTTAATGTAAAATCTTAATCTGTTTAGTCACTATTTTTGGTAATAAATGTACGAAGCAAAAAGCACAACATTTCCCTCTGAAATGTAGTGGAGTAGAAGTACAAAGTAAAAATAGACATATTCAAGTAAAGAACAAGTAGCCTAAAGTTTTACTCAAGTACACACCTTGGGTAAATGTACTTTCCACCACTGGCTACAGGTGTATATCAGACAAAAAAGGTTGGGTGCCACTGCCTTCAGACTAGTTAAGAAGTTTAGATAAGATAAGATAAGATAAGATAAGATAAGATAAGATAAGATAAGATAAGATAAGAAATCCAAGTACAAGGGACATAAGTACAAGTTTACATAAAGGTAAAAATAAATAAAGAAAACAATGAATAATCAGAATCACTTTTTAAAAAATAAAGAATAAACTATAAGAGAGCAGCTCTGTAAAGACGTCTTTGTCTCGTCTTTGTTTTTTACCGCTCAGTCTTCCATCCGGTGGAATGTTCATATTGCCGGAGCGAGAGCATGATGGGTTTCCGGTATCGGTGCCAACAGTGCCATGGCTACCAGCTCTGCCAGAGCTGCTTCTGGCGTGGTCATGCCAATGGTCCCCATAGCAACCAGCACCAGATGAAGGAGCACTCATCCTGGGTAAGGCAAAGCCCTGATCGCTCTCAATTTTACACCACGTTGGTCCCCTTTCAAAACAATCCCAAAGTCAATATCTCTTTGAGAGTGTGCAACGATTTTACAACATGGCAGACTATTCAGCCGTCTCCTTACATTTCCTGTCCTCTCAAAGCAATCACAGCAGGATTTTATGGGGTTTTACTCATTTTGGCAAATGAAATTGTATTGATTGACTTTGCCGTGTTGCCACATTCCCCCAAAGCTCAATCATAATGTCATAAATCGAAACAAGGGAAGACATAGGCGCTGGATCCCAAATCCAATTCCCATCCCACAGAGGAGAACGACTGTTCATGAAGCCTCGGGACTCGAATGACACGCCTGAGCGCCGCAACACAAAACACTGTCTGTAATATTTTGGAAAAATCACGAAGGTGAGATAGCTGAATCTGTTCTGGATGTTTTCCTACCTTATTTATAAATTGGTATAAATTATGTGTCTATGAAACACGTCTGGGACATTGATCGGCACATTTTATTTGGGTTTGGCATTTGGCAGCATCCACCACTATTCTGATTAGCTGGCAGTGTTACTGGCCATTTCGCTTTTTTGTGACAAAAACAATGGCTTTTCATAAAAGAACAAGACCACTGCTGTGTCTGTGAGTGCACTAAACGTACTCTCAACCTGTTTTTCACGTCCATGTTACCAGGGTAAGTTGCACTATATAAAAGCAAAGCAATTCTGTTTCCTATAAAGCTTTTAATTACAACTAAGCTCATTTGATTCACATAAAAGGGACAATTCACCCCAAAATCAAAAATACATAATTGCCCGTTAACCTGTAGTACCGTTTATCAGTCTAGATTGTTTTGGTATGAGTTGCAGAGTGTTGGAGATACTTTGCTTGTGGTGCTCAAAGCGCCAAAAAAAAAAAGAAAAACTCAACAGCAACATGTCTTTCCAGAAATCATGACCAAGTAACTCAGTGTGAGCAGTTTCATGCAGGAACTATGTTCTTTGTACCAAACTACACCAGCCTACTGTATCACTCCACAGAAGGAAGCGTGTATCTACGTTACAGCTCAGCCGAGGGGAACGCCATTAACGTTTACATCTCACGCTGTCATGAGCACGAGCCTCCGTGTATGAGAAGATGCATGTTTCTTTCTATGCAGTTATACAGTTGGTACAACAGTGACACAACTGTTGTAGTTTGGTAGAAAGAAAATAGTTCCTACAAAACTGCAAAGAACAAGGTCTGTAGGTTATCTTGAGTGACCAGGTCATAATTTATTTATTTATTTTTTTGCACTTTGAGCACCACAAGCTGAGTGCCATCTAATTGGAAAAAAGGCAGACATCTTTACAGCTGATATCTCCAACACCTGACAACTTACACCAAAACAATCTAGACTGATAAATAGCACTATAGATAAGAAAAATGATATGTATTTTTTTCATTTTTATTTTTGAATGAACAGTCCTTTAAACAATTTTTTCTAATTTTTCTATTTTTTCTATTTTTTTCTAATGGTGCATGCTACATTGATCATCCTCCCTTACTGGTATCCCATTTTACCTTAAATTAATGAATTAGTTTGTGTTTCACTGGAGTGTTAAATAACAAAACTTTTCAGAGACTTTTCCAGCCTACCAACAACCTAATTCTGGAGAGTTTGGTCCTTTTTTGGTATGAAAACTGTTGATCTGAAAAAAACTGAAATTGGTAATCATATACCATCATATATAGGCTATTAAAAAAAGTTCAGTTACAGAATCAATCAAAAACTATTTTTTCCTTAATGCTTTGTTATGGTGCTGCATTTATGTCCCATCAGAGCCACTGTAATTAACAGTTTCCAACTTGTAAATAGCGTACATGTCATTATCAAAGTTGAGGTGAATAAAAATGAAGTTCCTGAAATGGTTAAACCCAAAGTTAAAGGGCAGATCCATTTATTTACCCCAAGTCCTTCTAAAACAGTTTTCCCATGTGACCTGACATAGGTTTTCACTGAAGCTAAGAAATGTGCTGCTGTGGACGGCAGGTTAGTTCGGATCCAAAATCCAACAATAACACAAACAGACTAACTAATCGAGGCAGCAGGGGACCATCAACTCCTGTGTTCTGGAGTCTGGTGGCTTTTAACCCTTTGAAACCAGGATGGACATCAGTTTTTCTTGTGCTGCCTTCAGATGCCTTTCAAAAGTATTAAAACTTTGATACCTCAGCAAAAAGGCTTCATTCTCTTCAAAAACATGGGAAAAGGCAATGAGCAAGTTGCAAGAAACTGTTACAAAGTGACAAGAAAACAAGCAAAAAAATTAATGTTAAAAGAAGGAGAGAGAGAAAGGGGGAAAAAAGTGCCCAGAAACTATTTTCATGATAATTAGAATTATATATTCAACATAAGTTACAGAATATATTTTTTCAAGTCCTTTCATTGTTTGTTTTTGTTTTTTAGGTTTCTTTTTTTGCAACTTTTAACTAATTTGTTGCCATTTTTTGGGTTATTTCTTGTGAAGTTGCTCATTTCCTGACCCCCATGTTTTGGAAAAAAATAAGGCTGATTTGTCCAGGTTTCGAAGGGTTAAGAGAGCTATGTAACTGCTTCAGTTCCCCGTTGAAGGGGCTGCCTGTCAGCAAGGTAGAGAAGTGAAAATATTCTAAATATAGCATACATTTAAAGTTATATTGATTTTTTTTAGGTGTCTCAAGTGCATCTTGCTGCTTTCCCAGTCCACAGCAGTGCAGTGGCAGCACTCCTGTATCCTACTCCATACTGGGGGCCTACTGAATCGGAACTAAACTTATTATTATTATTATTATTATTATTATTATTATTATTATTATTATTATTATTACTGTTATTATAAGCACTCAAACCTTTGTCACTGCCGGAAAAGAATGCAGATGGAGTCGACCTTTACTGCACACGATGTCTTCGCACTGTATTTGTAACCCTTACACAACTGCAATCACACAACGGTCTTCAGCCCATGTGACATGGACACAGAAGAACAAACTCATTGTGTTGTAGTTTTGGGACCGCAGGGCAGCCACCCAAACTGCGTGTGTAGTCGCAGATACAAGCACTGACTGAATGTGCACAAACTACTGCTGATCCACACTTTTGGCACAGTAAACACACTGTTGACCTAGTTATGTAAATTACTCCCGAAGCAGCTTAAAACTGTTTCTACTTTTCCAACGCGATGATACAACACACGAGGTGACAGATACTTTGTTTGTCCCGTCCTCCTCACAGAAGTCTCCGGCCAAAAAGCTGAGCCACGCAATCAGTAAATCTCTAGGCTGCGTCCCCATCGGAGAGCCGCCGCATCCTGTGTTCCCCGAGCAGGCGGAGCGACCGCAGGAACTCACCCACACTGTGTAAGTGCCACTCCCAAAGCATTTGTTACCACGAGTTGTGTCATTGATGAGGGAAACCCAGCTGATTTGTTGATTAACAGCACAGCGAGGCTCAATGTGCCCATGATGAATAGTCTGTTCTTGTCATGTAACTGCCTCCATCTTTCCATTTCGCCGTCACTACATGAGTGATAGAGTCCCATCTCGCCAAGATGTCAAGCCCATGATTATTTGCTAACGTGGAAATGGTGATATACTACGCAGGTTCAGCCGTTAACAGCACAGTCGTCCTCATCAGTCTGTTGGCAATGAAACAGGGACGACGGTATAAATCTCACACTCCAGGCTTTGAGGCTCCTGGAAGTCATTATAGGAAATGCATTATATTCTGCCGCTGTCTTAAACCCTGCACACTCATTTACATTTCAGTTGAAAAATTGTACGATTTCCATAATCAATTCCACCACTGAGATACATCCGCACGAGTCCACATCGCTAAGGTCACTTCATATTTTTCTCATCATCCAAACGCAGAAAAAACTCTGACGCCTATGGCCTCCACCAAGACAAAATCTAATAATGATTTAAAAAGTGATTTATGATTTTTGCTTGTTCATGGCATTAACAGGATCACGGGAAATCTCTCAACTTACTTTCAACATTTCTCATGGCACATTTCATAACAAAATCCTGCTTCATATTCCAGGCACGGCCATAAATCTAAGCTGTCTGTATATGGGTTTTGCTTCTGGCAAGTGTCAGTGAGTAATTGATAGTGAGCTACATCATGGGGGAGAAAACCAGCTCAGTGAGCGCCAAGAAAAATAGACACAACATAAATACATCAACATGATTTCCTGTTTTATGGCGTGATAGATACCATCATCTCCGAATCACTTCTCGCATCCAGCGTCTGCCCACTGGCGGGAGGATTTTTCTGCATTGTGCCCAAACTTATGCATTTAAGATGAAGTTTATATTTGCATAAATTTACAATTCGTCACAATGTGGAGAATCAACTGTCGACCCGAATGTTTCCCTCCAACTGAGAGATGAGGCGATTGGATTAGCCCTCGTATAGGCTGTGTAGCATGAAATTACATCACACGAGTAGATTAATATTGATTAAAATAAAATTTGTGGCTAAAACTAGTTTGGCCTCTCCACTGCCCTCAGCAAGCAGTAATCCGTGTCGTTTTTTTGTGTGTTTTTTTACGATGTTGATTATTTCAGATGATGGAGGCACTGAGAATATTGAGTTCTGCTCAGTTGGATCTCTTGGTCATTTTGGGTTTTTATAGCACAAAGGCCTTTTATTGGTATTGTTTTACTCAGAATTATTTTTCCACAAACTGAACGATGCTGTTTGAGTGCTTTTACTCCAAAATAATATATATCAGTTAATTGGATGCAGTGAGAAGTGACAAAGTACATCTGCTCAAATATTGTTCATGAGTGCAATTTTTATTTCTTTTTCTAATTTTTTCTATTTTATTGCACATTTTATACTATCCTCTACATTTCAGAGAGAAATATAGATTTTTTTTTTACTTCACTACATTCATATATAGTAACTGGGCCATTTTTAAGGTACAGGGTAGATTTAAGAAATTAAAATTTGCTCTGCTACATCTTTTGGATATGAAGGAGGAGTTAGGGAGTAAGAAATATTTTACATAAAACATATATTACTATTATTATATATTTAGATTTACCAGATGTTCTCAACCTTTTTGTCTTGCATTTTCTTACTAGAAAATAGCAGTGTGGTTCAGTTTCCTTGTCACATTTCAGATGTATGTATATGAGTTGTTAGCAGCTTCACCAAAGAAACATTTATCTCTTAAACTTCTCAGATGGTTTAATTTAAACAGCTCTTGGAGGTCCAGCTAAATCAAATAATCAAATATTTCACTAAAGAAAAAGTCCAAAGAATGTCTACAGATTTGTGTCACAGAATTGTGTTTTTCTTCTTTCCTTTCCCATTAATAATCTCCTCAGATTTATCTTGTGTCATATTATGTTTGTGAACCACAGGACTAAATTTCATACAGAGTTTCCCAGCTTATTATAAAGTTAAAAACTCTAGCTCCCCCTCAACATGCAACAACTGTACATTGCTGCGTACACACTGATGCATCAATATTGAGAGTCTAATAATGACATACAGTAAGGTTTTAGGTGAAAAAAAACAGTGGGGCAACAACCACTTTGCACAGATGCAAAACCAGAAAATGACACAATTTTACATAATGTACTTATTCAAATTTCCCACACAGTGCTCAATCCCCCGTCAGTGCGCTGTCAGTTTGGGTATCTATGTTTGCCCAAATTTACAGCGTACTTGTGCTACTTTCAAGTTTGGTAATCCTCTCAGAAACATTCTTGATCAGGTATGCATGTGGAAAATAGATTTACTAATTTTAACCAAAACCATAATTTTTGCAAACATAAACAATAAATCCCTTTTTGGGCAGAAAGTCCTCCAGCTAAACTTTTCCCTACAGCATCAGGGCGCCGTCCCCTCAGAACAAGGGGAGCAAAAACAAACAAACAATCTTCTCTGACAAGCTAGCGGTTACCCATTTCTTCCTGAAGAACCTCTCCGTGATAAATCATATAATTTTTACAAACAGTTTGATTTATAACAACATCCTGCGGCTGCTTAGCACCAGAGTGTTTACTCTCAAATGTTTTCTTCAAAGGGCAGACATTCACATTTGTGTTATGGAAGATATTCCACATTGTTCATGGTGACTGCAGTTAGTGACCCTCTTTATAAAAAATACTAACGTCTGCCAACTACGAGCAAATGACGACAACAGTACATGGCAAACAGCCAATCAGATCGTACCAGGGCAACAGCTGGCATCACGCTTTCATTGCCCACAGCTTTGGGCATTTGCTTTCCTTCCCTTTGGGCACTTGACATTGTGAGCACTTATAGCTCAGTTAACACACCGTTTTAAAACTATTTTATCACCCACTGACCTTAAACAGTATAATAATGAGGAAAAAACATCATCAACTATAATTTTCCGTTAAAGCCACACCGTACCACTCACAGGTGCCATTTTTCTTCACTTGCTGATAATATTTCTACAATTTTGTAGAATTTTCAACAGACATTTTACTTCTTTAAGATTGTTGCAATGGTACTTTTATTTGAATGAAAGGTCCAAACACCATTGGTTATTTAACACCAATGCCAAAATGGAAGTTTTTGGGTAGAAATTCCAGGAACTTCATGCTGTTATTCTCTCCTTTTAAACTGTAATGGACAAAGTGCATTCTCATGCTCTGCAGATGGCATTTCAAGGTTGGTGGCACTGTGTAGACTGTGTGTGTGTGTGTGTGTTCACTGACTTTTAGGATAATGGAAGTGACTGTTGACCCCTGAGACGTGTTTGTATGTCTCTCAGTCTCTATTGTGTTGTCTGACTCAGAGAAGGTATTAAGCATAAGTCTTAATGACAGGAAAAAGTCTATTTTTGGTTGCAGAAGCGTTTGTTTTTATTAATGTGTGGTAGCTCCGCTCATCAACTGTGCCATGAAAAGATGTCTTTTGAACCTGACAACCATTCAAATTATGTATTCATCGGTGACTGCCATTCTCAATTTTGGTTCAGATTTGACGCCTCCATATTTAACTGAGCATGTCTTCGAACTGCAGAACAGATTTAATTGTAAAATTATATTCAAACAAAATGCAATGAGTGTATTTCGTACACGCATAAGTGAAAATATCCAGACTGAATTCTTGCTATGACGCATAATTTGAGGTTTAACATTTAAAGGATGAGAAAATTGATTCCATTCTGTTAAAAAAAGCCGCAATCCAACCAAACACTTTAGATATAGTACCCTTAAAACCGAACAAAATCCTGTATGGACACACCTGAAACTGTTAAATCTGTTTTGTGCTTCCACAGCAGTACAGTAACAGTACTCTTAAATTCAGGAGGGGTTTCTGGTAATAGCCTCATCACTGCTCCATCCAGCTCTCGCTGTGTTTCACTGAACGGGTTGCACAACTTTTCAGAGCAAAAAAGAGCAGGCTGGAGTCTCTGATGCAAATGATAGGACATGTCAAAGGTTTGTGTACTGAGCCCTTTTCAAGAAAGAGTGACATTTCCCTCTTGACTAATCAATGCACTGCAGTGTTTCTAGCTCTGCCTTTTAGTATCAGATCACTTTGCTTGGCACCTCCAAAGAGGTGTGACCAAAAAACATTATGCAATGGGAAGGTTCAATTAGTTCATTCCATAACTGAAACTTCAACGTGTGTGTATATCCTGTCTGGTGGATTTCGTTGCTAACAAACAGAGCCAGACTAACTGTTTCTCCGTGTCCACTCTTCATCCTAAGCTAAGCTACCTGGCTGCTTGCTGTAGCTTCAGATCTACCTGAAACATCAACCTAACTGCCAGAAAAAATGTTGGTACGTTGCTGCAAACCACAGATATGTTAGGTTTGTACATTATGTAGCAGATATGTTAAAATGTTTCAACAACGCTGTGGTTAACATGTAACATGTTTTAGGATCAAAAAACACTTAGTTATGAATTATAATACCCAGTTTTGGGGGCACGATCTCAGCAGGAAAAGCAGCAATGTCTTCGAAAAAAAACAAAATGCTTTTTGTGCCACTCATCCTGCTGCAAAAACAGCGACAGGTCCCTACAAAACACCCACATTTACAGCCCAAAACCAGCTGGAAAACCCAGATGGGTTGCTACAAAACTCCATTTAGAGCCTAAAAAAGCTGCTGGAAAAACACAGACAGGTTGCTGAAAAAAACACTCACTTTTGGAGTAAAAGCATTTATCTGGCAATAATATTACATTAATGCATAGTGTATTAATTATGTTTTGCAGCTTTTACATGAGGCATAGCGCCTTTACTTTTAAACAATATTTGATTGTACATTTGCACAAGGCATAGTGCACCTTACTTTTAAACTCAGGTTTTTAACATATTTCATTTTTTATGATCTCTTAAGTTTTTTTTCAAACTTTATTAATGTTATGCATAAAGGGAGACTGGAAATTAAGAATTTCATGGTATAGTGTAAACCACTGTGTTTGTTTTACTGTGAATATGACAAACTTCTTAAATCTTGAATCTAAAAAGCCACTTAAAAAAAACAGACAGGTTGTTACAAAACACTGACGTTTGGAGCCTAAAAAGATGGAAACACAGAAATGACTTGCTAAAACCCAACCAGTGTTGTTTGTTGATCTTGAAAAGAGCCACCTCGCCTCTGTGACACGCCACAATCCACAATCCTCTTCACCTCCTGATGACTAAGTCCGCTAATATACTACATCACTTTAGAAACGTTTATCTGATACAAAAAAAATGTGCAAATGTAACGTATTATACCACGTAAACATATAATGCCAACATTTTCTTCTGCCAGCTGGACTGTATAGTCATGAGAGTGGTATTGATCATCTATTGCCAAGACATGAAATGTGCATAATGCACAAGAGTTGAACTATTCCTTTAAATCCAACATAGCAGTTGTAAATCTTTTTTCAGCGCTCTCTGTAGCCATGAGCCATGAGGAAGAGCTGGCACTAATGGAATAATTCTCACTTGTTAACGGTCAATTTCAGAGAAATTATGGATGAATACAGTAATTGTCCGCCTACTATTCCCATGATGATTCCCCTGCTGGCTACAGAAATCTTCACTCAAACTGGATCCCTCAGATAATTAGTCACAGGAAAACTGCCAAGCCTCCAATTTTATTCTGAATTGACTTATTTTATTGATGATCCATAACAGAGAGAGAAATGTGCTGTTGGTATTATAAAACTAGTGCAGTAGTTGCCAATTCTGATGAATGTTGTCCGTGAAGAGGTGTATTTTCATTTCATCCATCAGCGCAGTCTCTCAGGTGTGTGTGTCTGTGTGTGTGAGTCTGAAGAAGCGGCTGTGAGTGAGTAATAATGGCAGAATCAGGGTAGAGCGTCAGGCTTGATAGAAACTCCCAAACTGAACGGACACGAGTCTCCCAGTTGTCCAACCCTTCGCATCCCCTCCAGACAAAGTGTTTCTATTCTGATGCTGTTTTTGAAATATTTACTGGCATCTGAAAGCAAAAGAATAACAGCGAGCTGAGCTGTGAGTTTTTCCCTCCACTCAAACTGTCAGCGAGATTCTTGCGGATTTGTGTTTTGGAGAGGAGTTATAGGTTTGAGATGTACCGTCTGTCTCGGGAACTTTAAATCTATGATACGGCTTCTTACCTTCAGACTTAGCGTCGCTTCTGCCAAAACACTTTAAGCACCAAAATAGTCTAAGAGTCGAAAATAGGCATCTTGGGGTACTTTGCATTAATGCGGAACACACACTATAGTGTCAAATCCTCTGTGCCATGTTTAATATTTTGCAATTTTCCACTCTCTATATAATCCCCAGAAATCCCTTTACATTTTTAAAATGCCTTCCACTGTTTTAAATTTGTTTTTTAATTCTCTGGGTCAATGCAAATTCCAACAATCTCATTAAAATGGAGAGAACAGGCGTGTAATTCATTTTGTGTGAGTGTGATCCTTTTGGTTTTTATGGCCAAGGCTCCAAAGAGGAGCACGTTTGCAAGCAAGAGAGGATGCTTCATGTTTGGGTTTTAATTTTGAGGGTCGTTTGAAAGCAGCCACACATCCGTCATTTGTCAGAAATAAGGTGAATGTGTGTATGAAGCGCCACCAGACTTAATTTCCCCTTGTACCTCTGCCAAGCGCAAGGAAAGGGTGCCACATTGTCATTCCCTGCACGCAGGTAGCACGAGGCTTAGCGCATTGCAGACTTTGATCTCTTAGAGCCTAAATGTTGTGTCAACTCACACCCGTTTGACCTCTGAGGCGCCAGCTGAGTTACTGGACTGTGTGGCTTTAATCAGCATTTCTTAAGCCAGTGAACCACGGGGGCTGCAGACGCTGACGTGAATGAGTTAGGACGCCTGTTAGAGTGAATCTTAAAGGAAAATGAAATACTTTTACGTAAGAAGCTCTTTTTTTTTGTAACAGTTCCACAGGAGTTATATTGGTGTGCTTGAAAAGGACTGATTATTTATAGAAGGATAGCCGTGAAGAGCTTTGACTTATGTAACTAGCTGAAGGTAAAAGGAAGATATGTAAATGCAATTATAGTATAGACTGCAGAGGCCAGTTTGTTGCATGTTTTTCTCCTGCAGGGAGTTTCTTTTAGATGTTGCAATTGAGGTATTTTGGCATTTCCCTAATTTCCAGTGTGTATTCATGTGTTAGAGTGAGGTGAAAAGACAGAGCCAGAGCAAAGAGCTTCAGAGAGCAGAGAGAGAGAGAGAGAGAGAGAGAGAGAGGGAGAGAGAGAGAGAGGGAGAAATCTACGTCGTCATGAAGTCATGTGATTGCCGAGTTTCCTTGGAGACAGCAGCAGTGTAGTACATTGAGATGCTCGCTTGCTCAGTTGAGGGCAGATTAGGCATCTGGCAACAGCAGCAGTTGGATGTATTTTGCCAGCCAGGCAGGTGCTTTCTCTCCTCACAGAGGTAAGTGCAATAACCTCGTGTCTCCTCTTCTGTCTGCACCTTCTGGGCGGATTATTGTAATGAGCGTTAAATGAGAGGGTAACATTTACTTGGAAGTATTTGTGCACTCAGTCTGTGAGGGAGAAAGCAGCATGTGCAGGCTTGAGTAGTGACTTTTTTCTGTTATTCTGCTTGGAATAAGAATTATAGCAGAATTGTGTTATAATATAAGATATAAATTAGTTAAGTAGGACCGTCCATGGTTGTCTTTTGAATCTGTTAGGCTGCTCCTGAGGGAAATTTAAATGTATGAGGCGATAAATAATTGCAATGTGTCTTTAAAAAGAACATGCTAAACCCCCATGAGCATGCACATCAATGAAGGGAATACGTTCTAGCACTGGTTTGTGAACAATCTGAATACAATTAGTGATCCAGAAATGATGCAGTTTCTCTTGCTCTTATTTTTAGCAACACAATAATACACAGAAAAAAAAAAGACTATGTGTGCTGTTGAGGCACTTCGTGTCTTGTGCTGATAACAGTATTCAGCACAATGTGGATATAAATAGTTTGATTTCGGCCAAAAAATGCTGATTTGACAAATAGGCATAATGGGACACAATGCAGCCCAGTGGCTTTTTTATGTTATAATGAATGCTTTAAATAAAACAGTCAGTTACAACAGAATCAAGGCTGACGACTACAGAGGGATACTACGAGCATGATCGAGGAGATGCAACTACAGAGGGAATGGAAATCGTGTGCTGTTTTCAGTGTGAAGCGAGCGGGGAGCACCTGAGATGTGCAGGGTGATATTTTGATGCTGTTAATGAGACTCTGTGGTCCGAGGGTTTGGGCGCCGGTGAGCTCGCGGGGGCCACCGATTCAGCCGCCAGATGGACCCCATCGCTTTGTTTACTCTCACAAATTACCTCCCACAATGTCACCTTTCCTGGTTTTTCACAGACTTCCAGTTTAATTAGTTTCCTTGTCTGCTGTTGTTGCTCTTGCTCATGTTAATTAGGTTGAAGCTAATAGCCCTAAAAACATTTAAATTGCTGTTCCCAGAAAAGTCAATTATTTTGCTCCAGTTTTAAGATAACTCAAGTACAACATGTTGCCTGTATTTTGAACCTCTCTGCTTATAATTTGCCCCTTGCCTCCCCTCTTACCCTCTTTTATACATTTGTTGGATTAAACTAAAGTCAGGATCGCTGATTCATGATTACTAATAAAATGCAAATGCCCTCTACTCCATTCCCTGGTGACAAGCACCACAGGCCTCTGCAGTGTAGCATTAAAGACCTCTAATCTTGTCTTTTAGTCAGCCGAAACCAGTGGCCAACAACATGAACGACACAATGCTCATGTCCTCTGGGGCGCCTACTCCTACCAAAAGGTAAGCACCCCCCCAGGCATGATGTCCTTTTGAAGATATTATTCTGAGTATTCCACAGAATTAGCTAATGCATTATTTAGAGATGACAAAATGTCACTTTAAGTTACACACATGCAGAAATAAGTCCTTTTAATCCCGCATAATTCACCCTGCACCCAGAATAGGTGACAGATTCTCTCTCATCAGTGGAAACGACAAGAATAGCGTGGAAAATCAGACTACAGATGTTGTTTGTTCCCTCACACTTGACACACATTTTTGCATCTGAGCAGCATGCCCTTGTGAGTGTATTTTTAGAGGGAAAATTTGTTACGCTGTCATGAAGAATATGTGAGCATTCCTACTTAAAGGGTTGATTTGACAAATAGATTATGATAGAATTGGAGCCTCATCATGTAAGCAGATAGCAGGCGAGGGCCCCGTGAAAGCAGCCTAATTGTCCTCTCGTTGCAGCCTCTCTGTTAAAGGCCACGTCTATTATTATTTACTCACAGTGGTAATGAACCGCTGTGGTTATGAATTCCATAATGGAGAGCACTTTGAGGTGGCTCTGCACTCTGTCCTGCGAGTCAGTGCCGGGCGAATTTTCCTTTTGTGTGCAGTATCTTTCTCTCGCATCTTTCCGGCAATTTATGTTTGCAAGATAGGACTGCTCGGGGACTCAGGACTTCCCATGGCACATTAGGAGGGACGACACGACACTGTCTGGTGTACAGGGGGAATAGTGGTGTGCAGATCAACCCTGTTAAAGATCAGGTGTTTGACTGAAATCCAGACAAAGACTTTGGGAAAGAATTCTGAAGGAGGAGATTCTGTATGAAGTCTGTACCTTTTTTCTCCCGTTGTGCTCCTCTGGGCCGGGTTATCATACAGTACTACACCAAGGACCCAGTCAGCTGAAGGGCAGCATGCACACTGCAAAAAGTCTCCAACACAGCAACCTGAAAATGTGTATTAAAAGGAGTGAGATCATGCTGATATTCCCTTTCTTCTCTCTGTTGCATTACAACGTAATTATCTAACCTCGCTGGTAGATTTCCAATCTTAGAGTTTAGAAAAAAATTATCAATCAATAGTAGATTAAGTTTCTTGCAGAAATGAACATTTTGTGCAGTGCAGCCTCCGAGGGCTGACAGTATCAAGATTAGAGCAGGCTTGAAGGAAGCTGACAGGATAGGGACACCCGAGGCGGTAAACGATGCCTTGCATCCAGACCTGTGGAGGTCAGTGGAAGACATCACGTGTTGCAGCATGTTCAAGAGCAAGGCGACGCTCTCCTGAGGTTTGTTTCACTGTGGCAGTAATGAAGACGCTTGATAACCTTTGTCTTGACATTTTGCTCTGTGAGTCAGAGCTGCTTTGGGAAGATGTCATGCACTGAGGATGCTGTTGCCTTGGAGGGGCATAACAACTACAAAGCTGCCATATTTAGGGCAGAAATTGCGCATTAAGCCACTGTGACGCTTCCAAAATAGGTTGTGTTGAGAGTCAGTGTGGATACCGGTTGATAAGGTGTTGAATGAGGAGGGAAGAGGCATGCTACATTTAAGTTTGGTTGTGGAGAACAGAAGGTCGGTTCCCAGCAGTTTCTCGCTGTGTCACATTTGGTTTGTAAATATTAATCTATTATTATAATTATCCGGCCTGGCCTGCCTGCTTTCACATAAAGGCCCTACGAGTCAAAGATGCTGCTGCTGAATTATGCAGAGCTCCTTGTGGCTGTGCCTCAGTTCAAGAGCCCCAAACTGAAAAGCAGCGCCGGTGCTGTCCTTGTTTGTTGACCCTTTCAGAGAAAAATACAGAACACATTCATGATTGTGTGTCGGAGTTGAAACTGAATGCACTCTGTTTGAAAAATTGTGGGTGTTGTGCTTCCAGCCTCCATCACAGTCTGCTCTCTGATACTGTCTGCTCTGCTGACATGGCATCTGCTCCCTCCCACCTCGCTCTCTCTCGCAGACAATCGCTCACCACTAGCTCGTCCTCCAAGGGCGAAGCGCAATTTATTACCTGTTAGTCATGCAGAACCACGGCGGCACAAGATAAAATTTAGAAAAAAAAGAAAAAAAGACAGGGAAATGCGTTTTGAGCTTGATGAGGTTTAATTCAGAAATGAAAATTGACTAAATGTGAGTCAGTGTGGAAACAGCAGTTTGTGTTTCTATCAGGAGGTGTAATTATGTAAGACTTATGAACTCCTAAAATATTTAATTGAGCGACACATGCTTAACATAAAACTTTCAATGAAAACTTTTAATCATTACCTACTGAGTAAACTAACTCTTGCTCTCTGCACTTCACATCAAAACAAACCTGATAACAAAATGTGCTAATTACCTCAAATTGAGCTATTTTGTAGTGATTCAATATTATTATTTATTTTTCCGTTCTAGTGGAATTGGACTGTGATGAAATGATATTTTTTTTACCGTTATCCAAATTTCTGCCATCAAAACTAATGACTCGAAGCTAATTTTATTTTTAAAAAAACGAAAAAGTTGAGTTTTATCTGACGTAATGCATAACCATGCATAGTTCTTGCATTGCTTTGGACATTTTGGATGTGATTATGCCTACACTTACAGGCACTATTCAGGAGTTTTTTTAAAAAAACAAATGATAAACTAATAGAGAAATCCCTTTCAATCATCACTTATGACCCTCCAGAAGTGTGTGATAGTGTATTTATCTGCAGCGACTATGCCCTCTGCCTGTATTTTCCTTTATTCTTCTTATTTTTATGTTTGGGACATTACTGGATACAGCGCTCAGATAAGGTCGGGACGTTATAAAACGGTAGTGACCAGGTGCTAGACCATAAGCAGTAGGCATACAAGAGGAAGTTACAAAACTCACAGATACAGTGCCAAAAAAAAGATAAAAACACTATCACAAACTTTGAGTGTCATAAGTGATGATTCAGAGGACTCACTTTTTTCCAATAACATGTTTTACTGGACAATTAACCCTATTTTTTAGATAAGTTTCTAATAATCCTCCCCTCATTTAAAAAAAAAAGATTTTTAAGTAATTTTTTGGTCCTCTTTTACTAATTTCTTGGAATTTGTGGGACATGTTTTGCTAAGTTGGTCTTTGCCTTTTCCCTCCATGTTTTAGAAAGAAATCAAATCAATCTGCTCAAGTTTAACTTGTAAAAAGGCGTCTGAACGCAGCTCAAGACAACTGATATCCATCTAGCTTTCAAAGGGTTAATAAAAAGCTAGTGGCCAGAGTTATGATTATTATTAAGTTAATTTCTTTGTAATATACACCACTTTAAAATGGAGCGTACATTACGCTTGAAGAAAAACAAGGTTTTCTCCACATATTCACTCCTTCATAAATCTGTTTGTCCCCTCCTCCTTTCCTTCCTTATTTTGTAGTAAGAAACTAAATACTTAGAGTAAATGTATTGAAGTAAATTTATACATTTTATTTAGGTAAAGTACAGATACACCTGAAAAATACTTAGTACTGTAGAAAAAGTATTATTATTATAGTTTAAAAAGTAAAATCTCACGTTTCCAACCAAAATAGGACCAGTACTGTCTGAGATATTGTGTTTGAGTAAAAAAAAACAACAACAAAAAAACAAAAAAAACAATGGCAGTATCTTCAAATGTGAGACAAAAATAAAAGTGTCTGGGAGAGATGCCAGTTCAGGAGGGCCTGAAGGCATTTCATACATCTTTGTCCAAAATCTGGCACAGGCCATCAGGTGGTGCCAGGAAACCCCCCAATGGAGCAGCTTCTATACCGATAGCCCAAAGATCCAGGCACACAGTCCGGCTCAAAAACACCTCTTCAGGTCACAGCCCTTCCTGAGCCAACCCGAGCAGCTCCCAAAAGTGCGTTAATGTATTACTTTAATTTTACAAGAAACCTCAGGCTCTCTAGACACTTTAGCCTGAGGATGAGACTGTAAATTATTTAGAAAGTGTCCCATTTTATGACACATTTCTTGACAATCTGACTGCAGACCAAGAGAATGTTTTTTTGAGTCAGGTGACGCTATCTTGAAGCAAGTCGAATGATCTGCAGAGTATTTTCAGATATTATCACAGGGCGACAAAAACCCTTGAAACAAGCGAGGCAGGAGCTGGAGGAGCTAAAATTATCTCTTCACATCGGCAGCTTTTTATCTGCTTTGAGAAGAATAAGATTTTACTACAAATGTCGATTAAAATGCTGGTTTGCTGTGTGTTTAAGGCCTGGGTATCCAAAGCTGCAGTCTGTGGTTGTTGATGCAGTGGGTTTGAAGCCAGATTGGGTTTAATGGTCTTAATCATCGTTCACTTTCCAGTCAGAGTTAGATGGAGCCCAGCACCATTTCAGCTCTCCTTCACTCTTCATTGCAGACCGCCTGCCGAGAGGGGACAGCATATGTCCTGTCATCTGTCCACGCCATATGCCACGCCCATGATCATCAAAAGTCTTATGCCTTATTTGACATTTCCAGTCAGTGAAGAAATGGCCAGAACGGGCACTGGCACAGTCACGAATGCATTTGGCATGCTGCATTCTCTCTTATCCATCTCAATTCATTGTTACGACCAATTATCTCCGACTGTCTATCAACACTGGAGTCAAAGCCAAGTGTCATATATTGAGGTCACCTCAATTATAAAGTTTTACATAATCACTTTGACTCTACAAACTTTCCCCTGTACTTATATAAAAGCTTGTCATACTAGAGTCAGAGTTGCTGTGTATATACAAATGTGTGTGTGATGTATTTCTCTGTCTGTGACTTTGGGCAGTGTCTTGGAGAGTCCCAGTCGGCTAGATGAAGAGCACCGCCTCATCGCTCGCTACGCTGCCCGCCTGGCAGCCGAGGCGGGCAACTCCACAGTGAGTGTCTCGCAGGACGCCCCGTGGTGGGCTTTAGTCAACCCGCATTTCACGTTTAATGCTTTGACAAGTTATTGTTAGGCGCTTCATTGTGGCTGGAGAACTTGTGTAAAAACTACTCACACTTACAAGTCTGATTGAGTAATACTCAGCCATGAATAATTGGGGGTCAGGGGGGTGGGGATAAGTATTCTTATTTTCAAGGAGTTTTACTTGTCGTTCATCTTTTCTTGCAACTCAATCACCAGAAAAAATGTTGGCAATCCACAGATAGTTCACATTTGTATGTTATTATGTACCAAACATGTTGAAATTTTATGTTTTGAACAACGCCGGGATTAACGTATGTTTATGTTTAGGCACCCATGTATGCTGCTGGAAAAAGGTCACCAAAAACACCAACAAATAAAGCCTCTGGAAAAACAGACTGGAAATTGAAAAACATCCCTGTTTAATAACAAAAAAGCAGCTGGAAAAGTGGCAATGGATTACCAAAAAACACCCACAATCGGCAGCACAAAAGCTGCAGGAAATGCATTGACGGGTCGCTAAAAACATCCACATTTAACATCACAAAAACCGATAGGAAAGTGGCAACAGGTGAATGAAAAACACCCACTTAAAAGCTGCAGGAAAAGTGGCAATGGGTTGCTAGAAAACACCCACGCAGAATGCACAAAAGTTGTTGGAAAAACGGTGATGGGTGGCTAAAAAAATCCATGTTTAACAGCACAAAAGCTGCTGGAAAAGCAACGACAGTTCCTAAAAAAGATTCATATTCGGCGGAAAACCTGCTGAAAAAGTGGCCACTGGTCAATAAAAATAATCACTGTTGTTTGTTGGTCTCAAACAGCGTTTTGCAGCTCAGCAGCTGTCTCGCTTAGATGTTACCTCCACCTCCAGATGACAATCGCCACATAAACTTTGTCACAGAAACACTGATTTGTTATTTGTCATTTTTTGGTTTAAGAAGAAATGAAATTAAAGTTGACCCTGAATCCTGCTGCATCTTTTTTGCGTACAAATGTAACATATCTGTGGTTTGCAAAAATGCACAATACCAACATTTTCTTCTGGCAACTGAGCTGTTTGTTGATACATGTAAGAAACACTTGTCATCTGCTTTAAAGTTGCTTAAGATTTCAGTCCTGGTCCGTTTGGGGACATGCTTTGATCACAGTCAGGGCTAACCTTGAAGCTTTATGTAAAAATTTTGGGGTAGAAGTTAACTAGCCTACAATTCACAAAGAGCATTTCACTGTTTTAAATTTTCTAAGGCAGATAATGTCTATGTAAGGTCACTCTGGGTTTATTTGGTTTTGTACTTTGCAGTCTGAATCTTATATGGGGGGATAAATAAAAGCTGTGCTGAGCTGAAATGGCTCCCTGTTTATGCAGAAACATAATAAGCCTCCAGCAGAGAGTCATTACTGCTCACCGTGGTCAGACGGTAGCTGTTGGTGTTTGACTTTTGTTCTCCCGCCGTTGTTGTTAATGCCCTTCTATGCTAATTTTGTTTTTCAGCAACAATGTCCTCCAACAGATCTGGGTTTCAACTTTGATGCCAATAAGCAACAGAGGCAGCTGATTGCAGAGCTGGAGAACAAAAACAGGTAAAATTTATCTTAAAAACAAATCAGTATTGTTTTTCTGGTTGGTTGGCTGGCTGGTAGGCAATGGTGTAAAGAAACGAAGTATTATCAGTTTAATTAACTTAAGTACACTTCAATATCATTTGTAAGTAGCTGCAATCTACTTGAGTATTTTTATGCAAATTTTGAATTTTCTACATTTATCTGACCACTATAGTTAACAGATGATAAACTCATAAAAACTATGCATTGTTACAAATTTAAACAATCCAGCACTGTACAGAATAGTTGAAGGATTAATTTGACATTTGGGAGATATGTTTTCTTGTTCAGAGTTAGATAAGAAGATCGATACCACGCTACAAACTGATGCCCAATACTTGTCACTGCGGTCAGGCCTGATGGTGTCACAAATAAAAGTTGAGCTGGCCTCAGCATTTTTCAGCGCTCCAAAGATGACTCACTTGTAGTGTTAACACAGCATTAAGGTCATCTGTTATAATGTTATATATTGTATGTTTTATCCAAACAAAAGTTGAACTGTAAAATCAGCATGTTGTGGTTTAATGGGGAGGGTGATGTGCCAGATTCTTTCTTGGCAGTAAATTCCCAAGACTAAAAAAAACAATGTGAAGAAGCATTTCTGGGCTACAAAAACCACTTCGTAATGGTAAGGAAAAGATCATGTTTTGTGTTTGGTAGCACAAAAGCCGCTGGAAAAGCAGTGACAGGTTGATAATAAACACTCACAAACTGTAGCACAGAAGCAGCTGAAAAAGCGGCAACAGGTCCCTGAAAAGCACCAACGTAGAGCAAGACAAAAGGTGCTGGTAAAGCAACAACTGGTTGTTAAAAAACACCGACATTAAGCAAAAAAGCCACTGGAAAAGCAGCGACTGGTTGCCACAAATGGCCACATTCGACAGCATAAAAGGTGCTTGTAAAGTGGTGACAGGTTGTTCTAAAACACCCAGGTTCTAAGGCATAAAAGCCACTGTTAAAGTGGTGACATGTGAGAGGCATATTTCCCAAAATGTTGGAGTTCCCTCAGAATTAGCTCCAACTCGACCAGCTACAACATTAAAATGTTACGTAGACTTTTCCAAAACCTTCTTATAGTCCTCTTATTGTAAGTATATTTCTCTGATAATACTCCTGACTCTTTCAGCTGTTTAGTTCACTGATGGATTGTTAACTTATTCAGGGAGATTCTGCAGGAAATCCAGCGGCTGCGTTTGGAGCACGAGCAGGCCTCTCAGCCGACCCCAGAAAAAGCCTCGCAGAACCCCACGCTCCTGACTGAACTGCGGCTCCTCAGGTATCATCACTGCTAACACCACCACATCTCCTACAAACACATCTTCCTCGCAACAACAGCGAGAAAAAGCCATATATTAACGATATCAAGCACCTCTTCAGGGCTGTTAATGTAGGCTGGACTCATTCTTCAAGAAGAAATACTCTCCTCCTAATTCAGGGGGGTGTTTTTGAATTAGCTCCACCAGCAGCAGCGTGGACATTTGTCATGCTGGCAGGATGCTGAGACCCTTGGGTTCAGTTCTTGGAAGAGACTCACCGTGAGAGGACGCGTTACAGCACTTGTTGCCCTGAATGAGTCCTTGTTTGTCTGGCCTGGCCTAAATAATGAATCAGCACTAAGGTTTATGGTCACCAGCTGTGACAAAGATTTAGATCGTATAATATTCTAATATTTTAGAGCATTAATTACTGACTATGCTGTGTCATTATATACAGTTATAGCACAACTAGATGTGAATTTGAATTCCTCTCTTTCACTCTTTGGTATGTCTGTTATATTTTTAAGAAAACATGGTGAGCAAACTGTTAAAAAATTCATTTATATCACTAGAGGATACATTTATTCTACTTCTTATTTATCTCAGTTTAATTCAAACATGTCTTGAAGCATTTCAGCTCACTGAAGCTGTTTGTGATTCAGGTTATATACCAGGACATTATGAAGTAGTAATATTTCATCACAGACTGCACTGTGTTTGGAGCCTGGCTGGACGGCTCTGATGTTGTCTTCATCCAGCCCGAGGACACAGAGCAGAGCAGAGCTGTTTACAGTCTGCAGATGTTTGTGAGTTTTTGACAGAACAGACGGTCGATTGCTATAGCTCTTTGAAGGTTTTAAAATGCAGCTACACACTGTGAACACCAGAGGGTGATAAAAAGCCAGAATCTTCACCTAAAATAGATGGCCTGAGATTTACAGTGACCCCTGAAAGAGGCTATGAATTTATACTTGCTGAGCAACTAGTCCGTCCCCAAGCTCTCCGTCATCGCTGTCAAACTGCTCTGCATGTTTAGTGTAAATGATTGTATTCCTGGAGAAAAGCAGCTCTCAATTTATAGATGAGATGAGTAATATTAGAAGCTGATTAATACATTCTGAAGTGCACACACCTCTCTATGCACCTCACTGCTCCAGGTCCAAATTTTTGGTTTATAAAGATAGTCGGGTGCATCGCAGTATATCAGAGTTCAGTTAGTCACAAGTATTTACAGTATGTTGACCAGGAGTGTAACGGTGAAACTTGCTCATGTTACACGTGGAAATATGTATACAGTACTAAAAAGGAAAAACAATCCAACAGGCTAAAGTTGCAAGTATTCCACTTGGCATGTCTTGAACTCTCTTGGGCAGACAATTTGAGATCTAAAATATGAATCTTCTGGTACATTTACATTAGGTCAAGACAAGTCCAAAGCTCGAAATTGATTGTGCTATCTTTTGCTATGGTTGTACTATTCCATGTTTGGTCTTTATCCCATTCTTTGTTGAACACTACATACACAGTTTGGGACAGTATAATTAATTGGAAGCTGGCGACTTCTGTTTCACCTGTAGTGTCTCCTAAAAATGAAAATTATCCACATTTTTGCCTTATTAAAATTGTTTTTTGGGCCACATCTGGGCTGATAATTTGAGATCCCTGCTTTAGATCACTGATGACAATAAAAGTGGCACTGATGCAGATAAAAAAATACTAGAAAAATATTATTATACTGGACCAGAGCAGCAGGAGCTGATGCAAATGATATGATTCTACATACATTCAATACACAATGTGTCTTCAACTGATCCTTGACCTATTGAACCCATGAGTAAGTCTAAACCTCTCACACACATCTGTAGCAAAAACCCTACAGGAAACACGTTTTTGTGAAATAAATTACAGACATGTATCCTCAAACTGTACATAAAAATGGAAATGGTTTCCCCAATCAAGGCTCACCTTACATGGACTCACTTTCTTAAAGAAAAGTACGTTTATCTGTGGATTGTATTTCATTACAGCCAAATCCAAGTACTAGAAGTGTCTCCCTTGCGTCTGAATGTATCCCCTAAACTTCTGCTGCAGGCACCGGAAGGACGAGCTGGAGAGGCGCATGTCGGCCCTGCAGGAGAGCAGACGGGAGCTGATGGTGCAGCTGGAGGGACTCATGAGGCTGCTAAAGGTAAGACGATCACCTGTTTCTAGAAGAATCAGGTGTGATTAAAAAAAAGCCTCTAAATCCGTATTAATAATCTACTTTAGAACGGTGCACAAACACTAAATTAAAATAGATGTTGTAAATCTAGTTACAGGATTCCGTTTTACATCTTGTTTGCATGTTTGATTAAATGAGATGTTTGCATGTTTGGTTCTTTAAAACTAAGACGTCGCTGTGATCTTAAGTTATGTTAATGTGCCGTATGGTGCATGCACAAATCCCTTCTTCCTCTTCCACTGCTTTAATTCTGTTGCTCTCACTCTCCCTGCTCTCTCTCACTGCTTACCCTTGCTGGCTGATAGGATGAGGAGCAGAAGCAGGCTGTAAGTTGCCCTTAATTCAGTTTGCTAGGCTCAATACCTGGCTCTAGTCTCAGCACTTAGTTTAATGCTACTTTACTCCCCCGGTCACACAGATGTGATTGAAGGAAGTTTTTGTTATAGATTTTAAAGAGGGATGTTAGGGAAGGTAATGGGATTCCATTATCTAACTGGGTTACACTGATCTCATCCTACTCCAACACTTCTTTGTAGCACCTTCGGGGAGCTAAAATTGTAGACTGCGACACAATCTTTAAAACCAGTTTTCTCAGGTACTTGGTCTAAACAAGTTGAGAGAACTGTGTTTTTCTTAGCCCAAATGTCAGGGACCTGCTCCTTTCATCGGCACTAACAACCTCCCCTCTAATGTGACTGCAGTCTGGCCGGCCATCTGCTGCCTGGCTGAGAGCCATCGACCTGGGCCTGCACCAGTCCCAGAGACGCACAGTGATCCTTTCTCAGTGAGATATATCTCTGGTCTCAGCACAGGCCCCAGTGGCTCACCCACACATGGTTCTCATTACCCCCTCGATGCAGTAAAGGTGCACTATAGACACACAGAGTATAGCCAGCCACTATAGGATTACCAGGAGGTTTTCTTGCCTTTAAACCATTGCTTTTGTTTGTTCTCCCTAAAAGGATTAAGTTCTTTTGGTCACATCTGTGTCTGTGTTTGTTTTAATAAAAGTCACCTTTAGATGCAAAAAGGTCGCCTCTTCCCAAAGCTGCAATCTGTGGTTGCAATACGGTCTCTTCCATTGAAATGCAGTTGTTCCAGAATTGGCTTGTTGATGTAGAGATTAACTGGATTTTTTCTCTCTATCAGAGGCACAGATTTACTAAAGGCTTGCAGATGGAAGATTGGCCAGTATGTCATGAAAATAACCAAATATGCCATGTTATTTGATAACTATGCCCTAGCAAAAAGATGCCCAGTTACATTAGTCAGCTAGTCTTTTTGCACCTGCCATGGTCAAAGACAAAAAATGTGTATATACGTACGTCAGTCTTTACTGATATAGCACGGATTTGCTGCTGCAAGTCAAGATCATGGCCAACTCATAAACATGTTTTAAGACTAACTTTCACAAATGATTGAGATTGAGATTGAGATGTGTCAAATTATTATTGAGATTTTTTAAAAAGTCATGAAAATAGGCATATTGTCTGATGTATTATGAGATGACTAAACTTGAGTTTAAAGGAATAGTTGGACATTTTTGGAAAATATAATTTGTGGCCAAGAGAGACCACTGTCTTGACATGTATGAAGCTACACCAGATAGCATAGCATAAAGACAGGCACCATTTATTTCACTATTATAAATGATTTTAATTTTGTCAAAATAAAAGTCCTCTGCTACCTTCATGTTTTTCTTAAAGGGGTGGAGCACATAATCTAAATTTTTAGGGGGATGTGTACCCTGCGTCCTCCCAAAAACCTACATCTATGATTACTTATGAATACTTTTAAAAAGTCATGAAAATTGCTTTATTATCTTATTACAGGAGGCCAAAACTTTAGTTTAAAGGAAAGTTGCCGATTTTGGGAAAATTCTGGCGAAGGCAGACCACTTTTATTTACGTACAGTAAATATGATGCCACATTGGGTAGTGTAGTTTAACATAAAGAAAGTAAATAAGGGGTAAACAGCTAGTCTGGTTCTATCTGAAGGTAACAAAATCTCCATACCAGGAACTCAAAAGCTCAGTAATTTTCATGTTGTATCTGTTTTGCTTTCCATTAAAAGAAAGAAGTGTGAAAACACCAAATTTCAGTTCCATATAGACAAGAGTGTGGTGTCAATCTTCTTATCTCACTCTTAGCAATAGTGCAAATAAGCACAATTCTCGAAATACTGAGCTATTACATAGCCCACAGTGCAGCAAATGCCAACTTCTACAGGCTTCATCTTTTGCTGATGATACTGTAACTAACATGGGTGCTTTTATGTTACAGTCCCAGTCTGGAAGCTCCCCTCATTCCTCACCCAGTCACGGTGCGGGCTGCTCAATGCCCATGCCCATCCGCTCCACCTCGGCTGGGTCCACGCCAACTCACACACCACAGGACTGCCTGGCAGGAGTGGGAGGGGATGTGCTTGAGGCCTTTGCTCAGGGTGAGTTTGCACCTAAAAGTAGTAGCTATTTACATTATATGGACTAATATTTTTGAAGACATCATTTAGAAAATTAATGTTTTTGAATAGTGCTTATACAATGCGCTGTCATCCCGAAACAACATTGATTTCCACTGACTTCCAAAGCCACATTTACGGTCATGGTGATGATATAAAACTCAGTGGTTCGGTTAAGATAGAACATGATTGTTTAATACTTTCGTTATCAATATTAACAAAATGTATCTCACATGACAGATGTCACATGTGTCAGGTCACGTGTCAGTAGCGTAGTATGCTACACATACAAGCTTAATATGATACTTAGTTATTAACAAAAGTTAACGTTGACTTTGAGACACAAACGCTGGTCTCCTGGGTGAAAGTCCTGTGCTTGTTTGACCAATTCACTATTCTTCTTGTACGATTTACAGGAACTTCTTCCATCTTTTTACAACATTACAAAAACTTTGTCGCTTTTAATACTTCCTCAACTCACTTCCCAGTCTGCTACCGTAATAATTACTACAGCCAGTAGAGTGTGCTGCCTAACAATAAACAGAAGTATGGGTTACAAAAAGCTGCTTGCAGAGTCAACCTATATGGCTGTTTTTTTCTGTAAGAGCGAACTGGATCACAAGCTTACCTAAAAAAAAAATCAGATGATACTTTGATACTTCCCACAATTATGCAGTGATTCTACCACTAGGCAGTGGTAAAATGCATCTAAATACACTCAGTCAAGTATTGCACTGAAGTACAATTCTTAAACATACTTGTATTTTATTTGTGTACTTCCACTTTAAGTTACTTTATACTTCTAGTCAACTACTTTTCAGAGGGGAATATTAATGCACATTTAATTTATTTTAGAGTAATTAGTTCCTTTTAAATTGAAAACAAAACACAAAAAATGCTTACATGATATGATGCAATGTTCACAGTTGTATACATCGTATCTAAAACTGACTCCAGATTAACAAACTACAACATTAAAATGCTCTTAAATGTATTCATTTATGTTAAAAATACAATAATAAAACATTCAAGAGCAATATAACACTGTGAAAGGCGCCACACTGCATACTCAGTTATTTCACTTTTAATACCTTACGTGTATTTTGTTGATAATGCCTCTGTACTTTATCTGAAGTAACCTTTTGAATTTTGGACTTTCCTTTTAACGGAGTATCTTTAGCCTGTGGCTTACTACTTTTTCTTTAATGTAAAGGGTTTCAGTACTTATTCTACCACTGTCACCAGGGTATGCACTTCAGCTGCCTGTGTACACTTTAGTATAGTTACACTGCAAGACCAGAAACTGTGTGTGTTTTTGATTTGATTCAAAAATGTCTCTGTTTTTTAGGTGTACCTAGAAATCTTCGGAATGATCTATTAGTTGCTGCTGACTCAATCACAAACACCATGTCATCACTGGTGAAAGAGCTCCACTCAGGTTAGTCTGTTACACTTTTCATGGTTTGAGTCCGTTTTATCATCTGGACTATGTTTTGTTTAAGACTGTTTTGTTTCCTGGCATTTAACACACAAAAAATGTTTTTTTGCACGTTTGTTATTCTCACACCTGCTACCTGCTTTTTACATACAGTAGTCACCAAAAAAACTAAAAATCTTAAGTTTTATTTTTTTTAAGTTGATGATGGGGGAGTTGAAGAGGAGACCAACATGAGGAACGGTGGGGACAGAGGTAAGTTTAAGTGCATGCCAATAATTTCCTACTTTAATCATTCAGATCCATTCAAACTGTATAAAGAGTATGCCAACGAGAAACATAATGCAGAATTATTTGTGATCATAAAGATTAGCCAAAACATAAACATGCAGTATTTCCTTCTTTTTTTTCAGCCGAAGCAGAATGAACAACAAAAAGTAGGAATTACAATTAATTAATATTATATTATGCATATATAATGTAGTACAGAAGCAGAGAACAGCTGTGCCTGTAATAATTTAATTCAATTCTAAAGATCAGAAGTTACTTATCCTGTTATTTCGAGATATCAAAATTGCTTTCTGGTGATAATGGGTTAATTGTCGAGAAAATAAGCTGTTGTTCCCAAGATACAACAACAGGAGGTTGTTTTCTCTATTTAACAGGATAAATATCTGTTTTCAAAAGAGAATTAAAGGCCATTTAATGTGTTAATTATTTCATTATCTCCAAAAGACATATTGTCATGTTGAAAAAGGAGGAAATTAAACTGTCATCACAAGAAAACAACCTGCTGTTGTTGTATCTTGGAAAATTACAGCTTGTTTTCTCAAGATAACGAGATAATTAACCCACAATCACGAGAAAATGCCATCCTGAGATAAGGGGATAATTAACTAAAATTATTGCAACCACGGGTAGTTCTTGGCTTCCGTATAGAATAATTTTACAGAAAAAAGTTGCCTGAAGTATATTTGTTTTCTGCAACTGGACAAAAAGTAGTGGGTGCCAATTATGACAGTGTTGTTTCTTTATTTGCTGGACTGGAAGAGTTGGCTGCACCTTTATCACACCTTTATCAGCCAATAAAATACTTGTTTGGCTCCTTATAATGAGCGTCTGCTACAACCCTCCATCCAAAGTAGCAAAGCACTATGGCACATTGCCAAAGTCTTTTTTTATGCCTTTTTTAGCAAATTAATTTAGACTACGTAGGCTGTCAGCAGCACTAAATATGCTCTTCTGTGTGTCTGTATGTGTGTGTCCAGGCACATTGAGAGTACAGAAGCACTGAGGAAAAGTGAAAAAACCATTCCACCCCGTAAGGACATATAGTCATCAACTGGGAAGAATCAGTAACAACAACAACAACAACAACAACAACAACAACAACAACAACACCAACAACGACAACCCCTGGCATTAGCACGTAGAGTAATGCATGCTGTAATCTAACAGGATTTCACTATGTGAAAAAAACTTCACACCTTGCAGGTAGCAAGATGTGTCTAATTAGCGAGTGTGTATGTTGTCCTGTAAACAAAAACTGCTGTAATTACCCAATGATTTCCCTCATGACTGCTAAGGAATGGCTTGCAGTGCTTTCTCCCCCAACTGTTCCATAGCAGCAGATCATTCTGTATATAAAATACTGTAAACACATGACCACGGGAACGCCCCGACATGAAGGTGACAACATGTTCCCTGTTATTGCTTTTGTATGATTAGCGCTCGTAGTTTCTTTTTGTTTTGTTTTTGTTTATTTTTTGTTTCTTTTTGCATGAAGTTGCACTCATGTTTGGATTTAGGTACTGTACCATGCTATGCCAGCTCTCTGTGGGATTATGATGACAGCTGGGGTGTCAGAAGTGTCTTGCCTCAGAATTCACACTGAGTGTGTTTACTTGCACATCCATATTCTGAAGTTTGTTAAAAAAAAAAAACTTTAAAGTTTGAAAAAGCAGAATTCTGGATATGCTCCAGTTTCTGTGAAAAGGATTGTTTGACATTTTGGGAAAAACACTTATTCACCTACTTGCTGAAAGTTAGATAAGATCGACACCATTCTCATATTTGTGCAAAGGAGCAGTTCGATATTTCAAGAAATTGGCTTATCTGGTTTCTTAACGAGAGTTAGCTAATATCCGTACACTAAATATGAAGCTTCTGCCAGCAGCCATTAAGCTTAGCTTAGCATAAGACTGGATACAGCTAGCTTTGCTCTGTCCGGATGTAACAAAATCAACCTACCAGCACCTCTACAGCTCAATAATTAACATGTTATATCATGTTTGTTTAATTCGTTTAAAAACTCAAGTTCAAAAATGACAAGTTGTGGTTTTAAAGGATGTCAAATGATGGACTAGTTCTTGGCTGAGCACAGTGGCTTCCTGGAGTCTTGTTTTTGAGCTTGCCAATAAATATAGAGCACAATTTAGCGTCTGTATGAGATGCACCAGGCTCTGAGCCAAATCAAATGTAAACCCATCCACTTTATTATTAGACTTTTTGAGCAACAAAATAGTATAAAGAGTGCAAAATTTCATTACAGGTCATTGGGAGAGAAGGTGGATGGGTCCAACAAGCACAGGACTTTGACCCAGGAGACCAGTGTTTGTGTCCTGTGTGAAACTAAAAGTCAACGTTTGACACTTCACTTATTAGTGTGAGTCTACTGACATAACTAACATCATCCACGATCGTTTCCTAACTGTAACCAAGTATTTTTGTTGCTAAAGCTATCCGCCGACCCCTTATGCAACAAGATACTAAGCAAAAATCTGTGCTTCTGCCAAAGAACCAAATATGATAATCAGGATTGAGCTTATTTAATATTCTTTTCTTTTTTTTAAAGATTATTTTGGGGGACTTTTGACCTTTAATCAACAGGACAGATTCAGCTTGAAAGAGGGAGAGAGGGGGGCAAAGGGCCAAGGTTGGAGTCAAACCTGTGGCCACTGCAGCAAGAACACAGCCTTTGTACAAAGCTAGTGGGCGCCTTATGCGCTGACTATCTGTTGTTAAAGTGAGATGACAGACAAAACCACAATGTTGTCGTTCTTCCATTTTGTTTTTATACAGACTAAACAACGGAGATATTGCCAGGCTAGCTCTTTCTCCATGTGTCCAGTCTTCACGCCAAATTAAGCTGACCAGCTGCTGGTTGTAGTTTTACATTTACTTGCAGACTTGAGAGTGTTATTGATCTTCTCATCTAACTCTTGTCAAGAAAGTAAATAAGCTTCATCACAAAGTGTTGAACTATTTATTTAATCACACAAAAATAAAAATTAGTTGCAGCTGTCATATATTCTTTCTTGGAATACGTGAAGGGATATGTTATTATTGTGCAAAGATGCACATTAAAAAACATATCCCCTGTCAGACTGTAACCAGGAATAACAGCTGGTGTCCAGAATACTGTGTGCACGTAAACACACTCACTAAGTTACATACTGTACTGCTGCTACTGCGCTCTCAGTGAGCCATCCTTGCAAATAAGAGGGCTGTGCAATTACTAGAAATCGATGGGGCTACTACAAACACAGTAATGAGCTTAGTCTCATTGTTTCCTCCCCGTGCAAACTTAACACACCTGACTAGACGGCAGCCTCAGTATTTATACTTTAAAGTGTAGGGAAGCACCTCAGGATGTTAAAGTAGTAATGAATTAGGTGTTGAGTTGTAGTTACAAAATGAACACTATACAATATGTAAGGTTGTAGTAAGCAGGTAGGAAATGCTTTGATAGCTTTATTTAGTTAATAAAGGAATACTGAATATGTGCAATGAAGGTAGGTGCTCAGGGACTGCAGAGCTACTCTAGAATATGGCGGTAATGTCCTTTAACTGCTGGACATCCCTGGCCACAGACTGAGAGGTTAAAGGTCAATGATGATTAGATATTGAGGATTTCGTTCCAAAACATACACCCCAGGAGTGGAAACTAACTTTTTTGTCCACTTCCAAATGCAGCTGGTGGATTCCAAAATCTACCAGCCACTCAGTAGATTACCATTGTTCTCTGGCTGGTAGGAGGAGCAAATCTACTTACATATAACATAACTTACATATTTTACCAGAATCTGATTGGTGGCTGGTGCCAATTTTCCAGTTCTGATACATCCACTGCAACTAAAAAAATAAAACGTGCAGTAAGATTTAGTTAAAATTTCCTAAATAAGTTACAGGTATACTGTGCAGGCATTGTCACTACTGTTTGTGAACACAACATTCAAACTTGGCCCTACAGAGCGCCACAAAGATTACATTTTTCTGTAGGTCAACCCGGAAAGCTAACGTCAACCTGGTACCCTCGTCAAACAACCTATGAGATTTTTCCATTGGATTTTGGATCATTGCAGCAAATAAGCTCAGTGGTAAACAAACGTATATGCTCACATGTTTGGTTCAGGAAGATAATCTTCACAAATGCATACCATTTTTTAGGATTTTTGAAGCCTACATGTAATTGTCAGA